>NC_052478.1:21071037-21098977 GCF_009730915.1 Dioscorea cayenensis subsp. rotundata
CACTACAACAAAAAACGCACTTAGACACATTTTTGCGACACTAAAATATATATGTGTCGCAGATCGCAATTTGGCAACATGATCTCGTGACACAATAAAATGTGTCAGCAGCTTTCAGGATGTCGCAAATATTTATGACACTTTTTGAAGACCGTGTCGCAGACATGCGATGACAAAATGAAAAACGCTGCAAATTTCATTGCAATTCATGGATCTTCTGAAAACAATATTTGCCATTCAATTTTGCAACTATATGCGACAATTTATTGCGACACAATTTACGTATGCATAAATTGTGTTGTAAATATATGCGATGTTTTGCAACAAAATTTGAGACACATTTTGATTGTTGCAAATTGTGTCGCAAATTGTGTTGCATCTTGGTGAGATATTATGCGACACAATTTTATTGTCGCAAATTATGTCACAAATTAATTATTCATAACCATGATTATTTACAATAATTTTTTAACTATTTTCACAAATCTGTTTTAAATCCTAATTTACAATTCTGAACAATAAATTTTATAATATTTTTCAATATAAACATTCCGATCAATAAATATGTAGAATGACAATGCAATACAAAATATAATAGTTCAAACATCTAATACAACAAACAAATACAAAATGTAATAGTCCAAGTATCTAATGTAATAATCCAAAACACCACATTCATTTTGTTGCAATATTATCGACAAGCTGAGGTTGTTCAACATCCTCTGAAGTGTGAGGGGCATGGGAAGCAAACTCTCCAGACCTAGCAGGAGCGTGAGAAGTACGAGGAGTTGTCTCAAAGTTTTTCCTGAATACCTCGAGATTCTAATAGAGAAAGGATGTATTAGTTCCATGCACTCGCTCCTCATATGCTTTCCCTAAAAATTCCATCTTATGTGTGTGTAAATAGTTAGCTACTAGAAAAATTTTAAATGTATATATCAAGAAAAATGAAAAAAACTTACTAGTCTATCTCTATGTTCAATCATAGAGATGGTGCCACCATGATAAATTGTTGTAGGTCCCTCGGGTTTTTCATCGCTAGGCTCTTTTTATTCTTCTCACAGTATTTTCTATATTTTGCATCATTCCAAATCAATAACGCATTGCTCCCGAGACATTGTACCTAATACCACTATGCACATATAAAAAAACAATCGACAACATCAAGAAATTTTTACGAATAATTAACAACAAACTCAAGCTTATATTAAAAAGTTGTAAGTTGAGTTTTTTTCTATAAATGAATAAATAAACATTTGCTGTAAACTTATGCCACCAATCCATTGCACAATATTCATCGAACAAGATAGTTCCATGTTTTGTATTCTAATATTTGAATAAATTCCATCATCATCCATGATACTGATAATCCATTCCATTATTAGTGATTCCAGGGAGCTGTAAGAAAACCATGTAGTCCATGAGAGTTTCTACTTACACAAATATTTTTCATGATCAGCTTTCTTTTGCTTGTAATATATCATTTTACATGAATACCAAACATCAACAAGAAAACCAGACTTTCTCATCACAAAAATTAGAGAACTCTCAAACTTATGTACACATGACATTGTTTATAGATTTCATTAACATATCATCATAGACAGAGATCCAGCTACCGAAAGATATATGTATATGGCCCCAAACAGTTGTTCCAGAACTTACCAGGTTTTCAAATGTCAATGAGGTAGTGTGTGGCTATTGGCGTCGACAAAGCTTTCCTCATGTCCATGCGTTGTGCTGCAGGTAATGTGATGCAGCTGAATTACATAGAGATTGCATGGATAAAATTGGTAAAAAGAAATGTTTGGTTGGTCAATGGATCACCTGAGATAGCTTAACGCTGACATTCTGTAGATACATGTGAAAACCAAGTGGTGTAATCCAATGGAGTAGAAGAAAAAGCACGGCAAATTCTGAAACTTGTGTAAGGAATGGATCTTTAGAAACTCCAGAGTTAGCGCATTTAACAGAATACATGTACAATTGAAATATCTTGGAGCTGTGACAGTTATCTCTGCCACATAAAATACAATCCCCCTAAAATGATGTCAAAGCATTCATGTAAGTGAAGAAAATAGCAAAAGACTTAAGTACCACAACAACAAGATTTGGAACAATGCAAATGTGCATCTCGCTAAAGCACATTAACTTTATATAACATCATCATGAACTTAAAAGTTCCTAGTATTGGAAATTTCAGAAGCATATTGTACAAAAGATTCTGTTGCATAAGCAGAGGACCTGAGAGATACAACAGGCTATGACAGGTTAACCAGCAGTGAGTGGAGTTCCAAAGATCATGAATAGGGCAAAAAAATAGTAAAAAGGCCTATGACAAGTGAGAACATCTAGTAGCTCTACCAGCTTTTTAAGCGGGTCGGGTGGGAAGTTATCATCGAGGATTTTAAGGTCATTCACATAAAGCTAGATCATGAAGTCTTTAAAGCATTTCAGTCCCCGAAAAAAATTTTTCCATGGCTATGGCAAGAACAGACTGTCCCCCGAAAGTTGAGTCGACAAAAATAAATTCAATATTGAGTGAAGAAGGAAGTTTTTTTATTTAACACCATCTACATGTACAATCATATGTAAGCTAGACATTAGAAAAAGACTACCAATCATTGCGGATAATCCGCCGGAGGTGAAAACTGAACAACCATCACATGTAATCTACAATCAATTTGTTGCATATGTGTATTTAATTATTGAATCCAACTAAGGAATCACAAACGACAAAGCTTTTTCTATCCTCTAGATGAAGTGCACTTGTCTTCTCCCAATCAACTTAGTTTGGAACACAATGGTTTCTTCAACTTCAAATGCCGTACAGGACAAATGTTGCTTTCTTGCTTGTTGATGTGACATGCATGCATAACAATCCAATTTCAACCGGCTATGTTTGTTTTCAAAAGTTTTACCTTGAGAATAAGTAGGATATTCACAATAATAATAACAATAAACTATGCTTGCAAATCTTCAAAGATCCTAATTATCAGGGATAATGCACTATCTTCAATGTGTGACATTGATGGACATTGAGGTAATGTAGATCTTTTACAAGACAAAACAAATGCAAAGCTTATAATTAATTAATACTATAACTATCACACAAAATGGGTCACCTAATTGCCTTGGCAGTTTATATCATAAACTGAAATCATAAGCTCTTATCCAGAAATAACAAGTGGGTCACATAAAGCAAAAGAATAACAGCACCAACTCCCACTAATACATTCCTCACCTCTCATGTGTCGCCTGACCTGGGTATCTCATGATCTGACACCAATATCAACAAAACCATCTGCAGAAACAAACCAATTGAAAAGTTCAAAGAAAACAAAACAAAACACTTGCTATTATCACATTAGTGTGGACCCAATGTATGCAAAGGAGGCATTCATTTAAGTTAAAGCAACCATATCCATACAAGAACTGAGCCATTATTCTTCATAAGTGAATAGCCGAGTCCTGCATGCATTGCCAAGGATCTTTGGTAGACAGGCTGGGTCAAGATCCCACCTCTTTCCTTTAGAAGACTGTCTTAGTTCAAACCATAGAAATGCAACCATTGCGGCAAGAAGCAATCCGCAGCCAAGTACCACTAACATATCAAGCAAAAAACATAAAGAAAAACTTAATAAAAAAACAAAACAAGATGACAATTTAGAATATGCAAATGTTTGGAACCTAAATCAAATCACTCATCCTCAACAGTCCAGTGCATATAAAAGCATGAAAAAAAATCTTGCAGTGCACTTAAGATAAAGATCATAAAGTAAACAGAGGCAAAACAAGTATCCTACATATTTCAAGAAAGAGAGCATTATGTTAAAGTCTAAAATTTATACCAGCGAGGGAATAGTAACTATTTTTCCCGCTATGCTTTCCTTGCAACCATCTCTCCCATCACTGTTGGAAGCTGTAAATTCAAGATCAGAGTAAGCTGTCTTCCCCATTTCAAAAAGAATTCTTAACAATATATTCTTTATAAACTAGATTACATAAATGTAAATCTGCACAAAGGCTTTGAGGGAATTATTCCAAACATCAAAGACTTGAAAAGTTCAGATAAAAGGTAATACAAGGCACCAAGAGAGGTATCTCTCAGAAAGACATGATGAAGCATAGAGCACATGGAAATTGTCTAATATACAACAAGATTGACACAGTAGTGACCAAAGGAAAAAGTGCAGGGATTGATACAAATGTACCAGTGAAGGTTTGTGTCCATGCTTGAGCAGAAGTTTGATACAAATGGACTGAAGTTTGTTTCTTGCTGACTTGCCATTATTAAATGCATGAACCACTATAAATTTCTTAATCCTTCATTTAAGATAATACCTCACTTTATGCATAGGATTGATGCAATTACTGTAAACAGTTTCATGATCTTTTCATATAAGCATTCACACTTTTGTCCTACAACTTATTTTGATGAAAACCCAATGGACAGTAACTTACAACATGTGTTGTATACAGATAAGACCGGTTTTTGTATACAGATATTGATTATCACTTACAACATGTGTATCTTTCAGTGAACCCATGTTTATCTCCTCCAAGGAGAAAAACACCACCACTCAATTCCTCAACTAAGCATTCTCATAAAAACTATTTTTCCAACATTCATTTATTCACATTTTGTATTCATTTATAAACCATTTATCATTCCATGAAGCAGTCAACCATTGGTTTCACGCCATTAACCAAAAAGAGAGAGAGAATATCATCCTCTACAACAAAAGCAATTCCCTTTTTCCAATCCACATCTGTAAGAGTTACAATTTCAACTAAAAATCATAGTTTCCTCAAATTTAATGATAAAACGGAAAAACCAAAAATATTTTCAAGAAACAATGACGAATAAAAAAATCTAAAAACTAATCATCAAAAAAATAAAAAAATAAAAAATAAAGGAAAAACAGAGTGCACCTCTAAATCCAAAAACTTTGCATGAAGATAGATGTAAAAGATAAAGATCCCACGCAAACATAACATCAAAGAAGAAGTCTACTTACATTTGGAGCGAGCCCGGTCAGCGTGTTTGAATCCATCTCCAACCATCCCGGCATTGCGCTACAGATCGAACCCCACCGAGAACCGCAGTGAGCATTGACCACCGTCGCCCCCACGGAGCAAACCTCTCCGTCCGAATAACCTCTTGGCACCGCCCACTCAACCTATTTCCTACACTGCGCCACTGGTCCCCTACCAACAACCCAGCTCAAAAACCCTCGACACCCAAACTCCGAGAAAACCCCAAATCCATCCCCAGTCTTCCAAACACTCCCATCGAACAAGGGATAGCAACACCCAAAGCTAGTCCCATTCCGCTCGCACCGGCCACCATTGATCTCCTCGCAACCCGTCTTGCGGACGGGATCGAATCCTCGCAGATCGTAGAGGCGTAGGACATTGTTGGCAGTGATCGCGAAGAAGGAGCTCCGAGAGAAGACCGCGGACGCATCAAGATCGGAATACCAGTGATCGCAAGAAGAGGAAGATGAATTCGAGGAGTAATCAAGGAGAAGAGTACCGAAGGTCGAAATCGATGACGCTGGAGGAGAGCGGAGGAGAGGGAGAGGAAAGGCGAGGTGGAGTTAGGAGGTAGGAAAGGAGGAAGGCATCGATGGGAGGGGACGCAAGAGGCGTTAAGGTGGAAAGGGGAGGGATCCGGAGGTCGGCGAGAGGTTGGAGCAAGGAGAGGAGAGGGGCATTGAGAAGAAAAAGGAAGAGATGGAGGAGAAGAGACGCCATTGGAGAAGGAGGAGAAGGCCCTTGATGGAGAGGGAGAAGACGAGGATTTGAAGAGAAGGAGAGGGGCGGGTGCGAGGAGCACATGGGAGTGAGGGAAGGTGGGAGAAGACGAGGCCTGGATGCGCGCGAACGAGACTAGGGCATGTCGAGAAACTTAAATTTTTTATAATTTCAGGGGCTTTTTTAAATAATTTTCTTTTTCCCAAAACTGGGTTCAAATCCTCCCAATAGCAAAGTGGTGATAATAGGTCCCTATCATGAGCTTCGGTTTGTAACTTGTGCCTCGTGTCCTTATATGAGAGTGTAGGATTTGATATTTACATTCTGGTTTTTTACACGCCCATAACTCTTGTGGCTTATTCACTTTGTTAAAAAATATATATACACCACTATAAATATAGTGGAATGTTATGAAAATAATGAATATACAGATTCATGATCGAATTTTTGGGTAAATAATACTATATAATATTGTGTATAGGATGTCAGATTGTTCTTCTCCATAGTTGTATAGCAAAAGAATTTATTAACTCCATTTGATTTCTGAAATATCTTTTGAATATGCACATGACAATACTCTAATCGTCACATTTGATGTTTGATCGACAAAGTAAATAAATTTTTAGGGGTTATTAACTGATGCTATATGCATCTGCATGTTTTTATGACAACCCTGTTCTTTTTTTTTTTTAATTCTGCTTTTTGTTTTTTTAGGGGGTTTAATAAGGTGTTTGTATTTTTTTATATTTACCCTTGTAGTATATAAAAATTTCATATAATGTGCAAACACATCCAATATATAATTATCGGTCAAGAACTAACATTTCAATTCGGTCTACGAACTTGTATTTATGAATTAAATGAGAAAACAAAGGAGTTTATTTATTTATTTATTTTTCCGTTAAATTCATATATATATATATATATATATCCGGATTAATTTTTTACATATGAAAATTTTTATTCTACATGGTATTTGGTTTTATTGAAAATATACACTAAGCGAATTTTCAGATATATAGAGATAAAAATAAAAATGTTATTTTAAACAAATCTCTTAAAAATTATGTAAAAATATTAATTAAATAATAATTAACCTTTTAATTACATTAAATCCAATAGGAAGAGTTACATTGGTAGAGTCTCCATTGTGGAATCTGAATAGTTGATGGATAAAAAAAAAATGCCAACGACCATTTGATCTATTGACATCGGGTCCCTTGCGTAGGGTGTTCGTCTTGAGTGTCGAGCGTGGCTCCCCGAGTTCGATCCCAATCTCGCGCAAGGTGAGGGCACAGTTCGGTGGTGAGCGCTGCTACCCCACGTGTTCGTCCCTGGGTTCCGGCGCTTGTCGCCTTTCTCAAAAAGAAATAAAAAAATAAAAATTAAAAAATTAAAAAAATATTTTAACAAATACAAAATAAAATTTTGACAATTTTTTTTTTATATAAAAACAACAAACACTATATATATCAAGAGTATAAACATGGGTTGGGAATTAAGCATCTAACTCGTGCACCCACAATCTACGATCATTACCATTATTTTTTCAAATGAGTCTTGAATTCATCATCGTTTTCCACAATAAGGTTAAGTACCACTAGGCTATAAATTTTTTGGTTTGATATCATTTCTTTAATAACATTTTTTTTTTCAATATTATTTTTTATTGAGATTTTACAAAATAATAATTCAAAAGATTTTTATTTTTTAATATTTTTTTACATGAACCTAATTATAACAAAATATAGTTTTTATAATTTTAAAAATAAATTTCTATTTTCTTATGTGCCATATACACACTAATGGATCCCCTATTTTGATAAAAAAAAAAATAAATTATTATTATTATTATTTAATTTTTTCTGGAATAGAGCTTTGAGAAATACCCTTATTAAAATGGAATTTATGATACGATATCTATCCAATATAACCTTTTTAATTTTTTAAAAATTAAATTTTATATAGAGTCTCAACTGAAAAATACAATAAAATGCAAATAAAATAAATTATATAATTGAAATTTGAAAAGGATGCATATGCAAATATGTGGTGATTTTTTTTAATTTTCAAGTATTTCTGGACTTGGTTATAATTCATGCATAACACTTTCTTTTTAACCTTTTTAAAAGGAAAAATGGCACTCAAGATCACATTGGAAAAAATAATTAATAATAAAAAATAATTAATGATATAAAAATTGATAATAAGTTCAACCCAACAGATTCAAATTTTATGCGACACAGCTTATGCAGCCAACAAATCATTGCATAATAAAAGTGTCGCTATACTGTGTCGCAAAACCAATTGCATGCTAGGGTGCAACATTTACGACAAAGTTTTGCGACGCCAATAGATCATTGCAAATATGCGTCGCAACGTGTGTCGCAAACCATTACATGGTATGTGCAAAAACTTTTGCGACAAAATTGGCGACATTCTTGGATGGTCATTTTTTTGCGCCGTAATTTGGTTAAATTTGCAACGTTTTTGGTTTTTTGTCACAAATAGTTACAATTTGTGTCGCAAATCTGCGCAAATATATGTGTCGCAAAAAGCATTTTTTCTTGTAGTGATATAAAAGCCTTACAAACCAACTAACTGAAATACAAAGAGATAAGAAACCATATCTAACAAACTCATGATATGACTAAATCCTAATAATAATAGGGATTTATTAACTAAATCCTAACATCCATCATCTTATTTTAATCATAGAGAATTAGTCATAGATGATACTTTCTAGATAAACAACTCCACTAGAAATATCTTCCATCTATTGCTTTTTTTTGTTGTATTTTTTTTTTTTTTGGATATTTCAATGTGATAATCATTTTAATTTATATTTTCTTGATTTGTTGTGTGCTTTATTTGATATGAATCTTCCCAAAAATTAGCTTCTACTTATGTATACCATTAAAAATTAGTTGTAGATTATTACAAATGAGAAACTAAATTATTTTTATTAGAAAAATTGCATGAAATTTTTGTCCTCTAGAGTAGTTTTATGGGGTATATAAGTATGTTAATTGTATGAATAAATATTGTTAAAATATAAATATATGTTTGATAAACAGTGTTTTTGACTTTCTTGAATGCCTATAGGGTTAACCCAAGGCCCATACAAGATTTAATATTATTTGACAACTTTGATATTATTATTATATACATGTATATTAAGGTGTATATGTGACTATGTCATTATTGTCATCATCATTATGATTATGATTATGATTCTTATTCTTATTATTATTATCATCAATATTATTACTTGACTCACATACTTGTAAAATGCTTGTTATTTCAATATGGATGAATTACTTGTATTGGATTCTATGTTGTTGTTTATCTCAAGATTGTGTTTGAATTTGTCATTTCATATTTTTCAATTTATTTATTGCAATAGATGATTTATTTTGATGTAAAAAATGCATAAGTATATTATTTGTGAATATATAGGTTCTATTTTTCATAAACGAGCTTTATAAACGAGCTTTGCAAACGAGCTTCATGAACGAGCTTCTAAACGAGCATTTAGCGAACACGAGCTCAAACGAGCTTCTAAACGAGCTTCTAAATGAACTCCAGCTTGAACGAACTAATAAACAAGCTTTATCTAGTAGAGCTTGAGCCGAGCTCGAATTTAATAATTCCTCAAACGAGCCGAGCTCAAACAATATTTAAAGCTCGATTCAAGCCACGAGCCGAGCTCGAGCTCATCTTTTTAGTCACGAGCCGAGCTCGAACACATAAAAGATAGGCTCAGCTCTGCTCGAATACACCCCTAGGTGTTATGAATAGGTAATACATTAAAATAAGTCATTGCACGTTGTATCGGATGAAATTTTCCAAGAAACTGATTATTAATAAAATTTAAACCAATTATATTTTTAAAAAAATATCTATATCTTCTATATATATATATTAAAGTAAAAAAAATCTTATGCCAGCTCTTATTAAAAAAATTTCCACCAAAATCATATAATATTATAACAATATTAAAATATTTATAATTATCTTTAATATTGCACTAAAACTTTAAAAGCAAATTATAATTTCAACATTATTTGTAATTTAAAAAAGTATCTATAATTTCAAAAAATTGACAGACTTTGATATAAAAATATTGTTGAAATATAAACTTCAATTAATTGTCGATTATTAGAGGGGTTGTACTATAATAATATGAAAATATTTGTAATTTAGCTCTAAATTAATTACAAATTATTAGAGGAACTACATTGCTAAAGCACGAAAATATTTGTAATTTAATCCTAAATTAATTAAGATTTATTGAAAACAATAAATTATAATTAAAATGGTACATTAATTCATATTTTATACATGAATTTATTATAGTGTTTTTTATTAATTTACAAAAGATAATACTTTTTTATCAACTTTATCTCCATTTGGCATTTGGCTAAAAACAGGTAGTTAGAGAATCATTGATAATAATAAGTGAATCTATAATAAATTTTAAATTTTAGATTAAGGGTGTTTTTTTTTAAAGTTTGAGAATCAATACATTTAGTTAAGTTTCAAACATTATTATCAAAATTATAAAAATTATATCGATTGCAAATATTATTTTTAACATATATTTATCTCTCTTATGCATAACTCGGTCATAACACTAGGAGGCAGCAAATTTTCCAAACACTTAGTTTTGTAAATAACTTATAAATATTAGTTCAAAATATTCAGATTTTTTTTAAAAAAAAAATTCATGCATTATTTTTAATAAAATTGATAAAAATAAATATCATTAATGCTTCTTCCTTTCTTTCTAATGGGCTTGCACTATTTGCTTTTTATTAGGCGGAATAAAACCAACCTTGAGGCCGTAAATAGGGGTCGGAAGCGGGTTCATCCCCTCTCCTGCCGTTTGTATGTCATATTAATATATTTTCTCAATTTTCTCCAATATCTTAAATTTATTTTATCATTATGAATTATATTGATAGAATACTTTAATAAAAAAAAACTTAGATAACATTATATAATTATATATAAGCCTTTGCTCATTCATTTTAAATTTTTTCACATTGAGCTCATGAATTGAAAGCATTTTTTTTGTGATGTGAAATACATTTATTTGTAAATAATTATATTAATTATTTCTCTTCCCAACAGAGTAACACTTGAGGGAAAAAAATATATAATTTCAACTTTATTGGAATTAATTTAATATATTTTCTCAATATTTTCTAATATTTTTAAATTATTCCATTGAAAAAAAATTTATAACTGGACATTGAAAATATAATACGTTACAATTAAGCAAAGATAATATCTAATTTTTTTTAAAATAAACTTAGCTTAATTAATTGTAGTTCTGAATTAAATCTTTGTTCAAACTCTTAATATTGAAATAAGCATCTTTAATAATTGTCTGAACCTGTCTTTTTATTCTTACACTAACCGGTGATATATATATATATATATATATATATTCTAGATATTTGCATACAGAAGACTAGAATAAGAATAAATCGTAAGTTTTTATATCCACCATCAAGTTTCATGCTTGGTCATAAACACTGTTAAGTTTGATGACGTAGATTAGCACTATTTGACAAGCTAAGTTATAACATGGCAAGAGTGGACGTGACGATGGCTGACTCATCAAAGAGGAAGAGGATGATGCATTTGATGACGATGAATATTAATAAATCTTCAAGAGATATGAAGATCAAGGTGAGATTTTATTTAGAAGATTTTCCTCTCATTAAAGTCATGTGATGATAAACTATTTTTGGAAAGTGCATCAAGTCTATAGGATCTCTTCAAGAAAGATAAGTTTTATTTTAGCAATGATTATCTATCCTTGGTAAGATCCGGGATGATAATTCATATCTTTGATAGAACTCCTTTTAAGAAAGATCTATTTGGAGAGAGAGAGTAATATTCTATCATCGGCAGAATTCAAGATCAGTGAAGATTGTATGAACTAAGAGATTAATTTTTATCATAAAAACTCAGGAAGGAGAAGAAACTTTCTACCGAAAAGTTTTGAAGATTATATTAATGTCTTTGATGACTTAAGCTTTATATGAAGCTTCTGTTTGTTTTCATTACAGCTATTTCAATTTCTTTACATTGTCACATGACTAACATGTGATATAATTGGCTGTGTATGAAGAACAGAGTCTATATATAGCTCTTGTTCTAATTGTTTTGATTTTCAATCCTTCAATGAGAATCTTTCTCTTCTTCTTATTCTTCAAACCTTGTATCGTTCTTGTTCTTGGTTTTCTTCTCATTTGCAGCAGGTCTCAATCATGGAGTGGAGTAGCATGATGCTTTCCATTTTGCAGGAATGAATGTAATGATGTTCTTCATCATTCTAGTGGTTTGAATAGAAATTTGAAGATGATCTGTGAGTATTCTCTTTAAAACATGGTATCAGAGAGATCAATCTGAGTTTTCTCTGCATTTTGGTTTGGTTTTTCATCTTGATTCTGAGATTGAAGGTTTACTAATTGAATTGGTGCTGGCTCTTGAGAGTTTTCTTTACTCTAGTCTTGGATCTTATGTATGAAGATTATTTCACTGCTGAAAGGTCTTCAATGGATTCTTCTAATGTTTTTTTCCTTCAATCCTCTGATAATCCTGGTATAATGCTAGTTTCCAAACCATTTGATGGTAATGGTTATGGTGCTTGGAGAAGAGCCATGGAGATAGCTTTGACAGCCAAGAACAAACTGGTTTTTGTGAATGGTTCTTGCAAGAGACCGAGTGTTGCTTCTATTGATCTACAAAACTGGGAGAGGTGTAATAGTATAGTCATCTCTTGGATTTTAAATGGTCTTACCAGTGATATATCTGGAAGTGTAGTTTACATAAAAACAGCTAGAGAGATGTGGTTGGAATTGGAAGGTAGATTTGGGCAATTGAATGGTCCTCTCTTGTATCAGTTGCAAAAGGAGCTTAGCCAAGTCTATCAAGGATATAGTTCTGTTACCTCATATTTCACCAGAATTAAAAGTCTCTGGGATGAAATTCAGTGTTTAAATGACATGCCTCTTTGTCAATATTGTATGGGAGTTGAACAAGCAAAGTATGAAGAAAAACAGAAATTGGCTCAGCTATTAATGGGGTTAAATGAAAGTTATAGTGCAACAAGAGGGAACATTTTGATGATGAAGCCTTTTCCTTCTGTCAGAGAAGCTTACTCTATTTGGATTGAAAAGGAGAAACAGAGAGAAGTTTCTTCTACTATGCAGTTTAATTCTGAAGTTGTTTCTATGAATGCAGGATCTTTGCCTAGAAATTATTCAACAAAGAATGTTCCTCAATTTCCTTACAAAAACAAATCAGATTTCAGGAAAATTATCTGTGAATATTGCAAGAAAACTGGTCACAGCAAAGACAAATGCTTCAAGTTGCATGGTTTTCCTAATTCCTGAAGAAATAATAAGGAGTTTGGGAAGAGATTGGTATCTTCTGTTCAAGGAAATAATTCAGAAATCTTGTCTACATCATAGGATTCACACATTCCTGAATTAACTACAGCTCAATTACACAAGCTGATGATTTTTCTTAATGATAATTCTTCCAGAAATTCTTCTCAACAGTCTGATGAAATAGCTAGGAATGTGAATATGGTGACTAATTCTACAACTATGGCAGGTATTACAACTAAACCTTCCTCAAAAAATGATAGCTCACATGTTTTTAGTAGTACTAGCAAGCATTCCATTTTCCAAAAATCCTGGATAATTGATACTGGGGTTTCTGACCATATGTGCCATGATATTTCTTGTTTCCAATCTCTTCTTGTTTTACCCAAACCTTATCAAGTCACACTTCCTACTGGTTTTGAAATCTTTGTCTCTCATATTGGTACAATAACTCTTACAGACAACTTGTCCATCGATCAAGTTCTTTTTATTCCTGATTTCCATTTCAATTTACTTTCTGTTACTAAGTTGATTCAACAACTCAATTGCAATGTAACTTTTACTTTTGAATTCTGCATTTTACAGGGCCTTTTACTGAAGAGGCCTCTGGTTCTTGGTAAAGCTTGTAAAGGCTTGTACCTCTTTCACACATCAAATAAGGGAGCTATTCCAACAGAGAGCATATCTCTGCCTTCAAAAACTGATTGTTCAATAACAGATTGTTCACAAAACTGTTCACTGTCTTCATGTTCTTTGCTTCCAAACAATTATATTTCCTCTTGTAATTTCTCTAAATTTGAACTTTGGCACAATAGATTGGGCCATCTTCCTTTGAAGAAAATAAAGCTACTTTCTTTGTTAAGCTCAAGTAAAAATCTAGACTCTATGACAATTTGCAATGTTTGTCCACAAGCTAAGCAGCATAGATTGCCTTTTCCACATAGCAGCATTAAATCCATTTCAATTTTTGATCTCATACATGTTGACACCTGGGGACCCTACCATACAATAACAAATGAAGGTTTTAGATTTTTCCTCACTATTGTAGATGATTTCAGTAGATCTACATGGACATTTCTTTTAAAGACCAAAAGAGATGCAAGTTATACACTAAAACATTTTGTTCAAATGATCGAAACACAGTTTCAAATCAGAATTAAAAAAATTAGGACTGACAATGCTTTTGAGTTAGGAAGCTCTCGGGATTTAAAAAAAAAATTTGCAGAAAAAGGAATCATTCATCAAACTACATGTCCCTACACTCCACAACAAAATGGAGTAGTTGAAAGAAAACACAAACACCTTTTAGAAACCTTTAGAGCTCTCCTTTTCCAATCAAATTTACCAACCAAATTCTGGGGAGATTGTGTTCTTACTGCTACTTATTTGATCAACAGATTTCCATCTAAAGTTTTGAAAAATAAAACACCATTTGAAATCTTATTTGGATATCCACCAAGTTACTCACATCTTAAGTCATTTTGTTGCTTATGTTATGTGACAAATAATGAAAAATCTAGAGATAAATTCCAATCTAGGCTCATGCTTCTGTCTTCATTGGCTATCCTTTTAGAAAGAAAGGTTATAAGGTTTTAATTCTCAGCACTATGGAAATAATTGTTTCTAGAAATGTAATTTTTCATGAGACAGTTTTTCCATTTCATAAATTCAAAAACACTGAGAATTCTCTTCCTTTGTACTCTCCTATGTCTGTTCAAGACAATCTTCATTCAGATGTTTTTCATTTAGGTCTTTCTGACAACACATTACCAAATTTATCTTCACTTTCATCTATTTCATCCACAGATCCTACACCTATTACTTCAAATCAATATTCTTTGATCAACAATCCTGTTAGAAGATCAGTTAGGAATCACAATGCTCCCTCTTATTTGAAAGACTATGTCTGTAACACAATCAGAAATGATTGTCCTAAAAATTTTCAGAATTCTCCTTGTCAAGTTAATTGCAATCATATTATTACCAATCAATGTCTTCCAAAACATATGTGTTTTTCCTCTTTGTCTCAACAACATCAAAAAATGTTTGCATTACTATCTAATACTATTGAGCCACAAACATATGAGGAAGCAGTACAAAATCCTACATGGAGAGCTGCAATGATGGAGGAGTTTAATGCACTTAATGCTAATCATACATGGGAATTGGTTCCTTTACCAAAAGGAAAGAGACCTATAAGCTGTAAATGGATCTACAAAATTAAGCATAAAGCATATGGGAGTGTGGAAAGATATAAAGCTAGATTGGTTGTCAGAGGGTTTTCTCAAAAACAAGGAATTGACTATATTGAAACCTTCTCACCTGTTGTCAAAATGACTACAGCTAGAAGTTTAATTGTTGTTGCTGTTAAAAAAGGATGGGAATTGTTTCAGCTTGATGTAAACAATGCATTTCTTCATGGAGAACTTTATGAGGAAGTCTATATGAAAAGACCACCTCGTCTAGAAACTGAATCACAAAACTTAGTTTGTAAACTAAGAAAGTCAATTTATGGCCTTTAACGGGCATCAAGACAGTGGCATTCCAAATTGTCTGAAGCATTGAAAAATCGAGGCTATCAGAATTCCAAAAATGATTACTCTTTGTTTTACAAGAAGACAGCTAATCAAAACATATTTCTTGCTGTCTATGTTGATGACATTTTGATGACTGGAGATGACAAGGCAGAAATGAAGAATTTAAAAGAGTATTTGGATCAACAATTCAAAATTAAGGATCTTGGACTCTTGCATTATTTTTTGGGGGTTGAAGCTGTGTATCAACAACAGAATCTTATATTGACACAAAGAAAATTCACTATGGAATTGCTAAAGGAATTTCATTGTGATACTGCACATTCAGTAACAAGCCCTTTGATACCAGGATTAAAGTTGCACTATGATATGGCTGATCCTTTACCAGATCCTATAATTTACAAAAGATTAGTGGGAAAACTGAACTATCTCACAAACACAAGACCAGATCTGGCATTTTCAGTACAATATCTCAGCCAATTTATGTCCAAGCCTTCTGCAGCTCATATGAATGCAGCTTTACATGTTCTCAGATATCTGAAATCTAACCCAAATCAAGGCATTATTATGAGCTCAGCTTCTTCTTATCAATTACAAGCTTTTTGTGATTCGGATTGGGCTTCCTGTCCTCAAACAAGACATTCTGTCAGTGGTTTCTACATTACTTTGGGAAATTTTCCTTTGTCATGGAAATCAAAGAAGCAAGCAACAGTTGCATTGTCCTCTGCTGAAGCTGAGTACCGGTCCATGAGAAGAGTGTGTGCAGAGCTATCTTGGCTAACTAGATTATTGACAGAGTTAACAGTACCATCAGTTACACCAATTTCTCTTAAATGTGACAATCAGGCTGCTATACACATTGCCAAAAATCCAGTTTTTCACGAAAGAACCAAACATATTGAATTGGATTGTCATTATGTGCGTGAACAACTTCAGGCTGGGCTTATTTCTCTGTAACATGTACCTTCTAAACAGCAATTAGCAGACATATTCACAAAGCCTCTGTCTGGGCCTCATCATCACAACATCTTATCCAAGTTGGGTGTGTCCTAACTTGTTACACCCTCCAACTTGCGGGGGGATATTGGAGAACTAAGAGATTAATTTTTTTATCATAAAACTCAGGAAAGGAGAGGAAACTTTCTACTCAAAGTTTTGAAGATTATATTAATGTCTTACAGACTTGAAGCTTATATGAAGCTTCTGTTTGTTTTCATTACAGCTATTTCAATTTCTTTACATTATCACGTGACTAACATGTGATATAATTGGTCATGTATGAAGAACAGAGTCTATATATAGCTCTTGTTCTAATTGTTTTGATTTTCGATCCTTCAATGAGAATCTTTCTCTTCTTCTTCTTCTTCAAAACTTGTATCGTTCTTGTTCTTGGTTTTCTTCTCATTTGCAGCAGATCTCAATCATGGAGTGGAGCAGCATGATGCTTTCCATTTTGCAGGAATGAATGTAATGATGTTCTTCATCATTCTGGTGGTTTGAATAGAAGTTTGAAGACGATCTGTGAGTATTCTCTTTCAAACAGAGAGAGAGAGAGAGAGGAATATTCTATCATTGGCAAGAATTCAAGATCATGAAGATTGTATGAAGCTATTAGAAGACACAAGGTTTAGTTTGGTGTGAAGGTATCTCAAGACACAAACTAAACAAGGTAAGAAGAAACCAAGGAGATTAGCAAGACCATATTTAGCAACACTATTCGAAGGAAGATCCAAAAGCTATCTACGGGCGGAACTATACATGGAGTCTAAATCATGTGAGGAGATTGATTGAAGACTGTAAGAGATATGATTAGAGATTTAGGAGATCCAAGCATGGATGATTAAAGATCATGCTTGAAGATATTAAAGGCTAAACTTGGATGAAGATGAGATCAAGTTTGATAACAATAATTCCATGAGTCAAACGAAGATCATTTGGGAAGACCAAACTTTGGCCAAGTTTGGAAAAAAGATCAGGAGATCTTCGGTGGCTATCTTTGGTGAGATGGTCGCATGTGCCTTGGTAGGCACGTCCCTCGGGAGAGGGTGACCTATTGAAGTGAATAGAGGAAGGAAGCAGCTGTAGGTAGGAAGAGCTCGGATCGAGTCAACTGCTACGAGGCGGACTGAAGGAACCGGGAGGTTGAAGGTCGCAGATTCGGGTGCAACTGGCTAGAACTCAATCATGTTCAGTAAGGTGGGCCATGTTATAACTAGGTGTTGCAACATCTAACTTTGGAAGGTGTCCAAGTTAGGAAGTCGCGGAGAATTCTAAAAGATGTAACTTTATTAGGCGTCGGTGTGTCTATATAAGAGATCTTGCTTGAAGATTTAGGATGAGCCAACAAGTGAGAGACTCTTCGGTGAGAGTTGAGTGTGTGGCCGTTGGGAAATCTTGAAAGGATATTTTTTGTATTGAGAGAGTGAGAGAGTGTTGTACTCCTTGTTCTTATACCTCTTTTAGTGGATTGTTTCTCCTTGCCTGGCCCCCCAGATGTAGGCAAGGTTGTGCTGAACTGGGTTACCAATTTCCTTGTCTCCATTCTCTTGATGCTTGACTGTGTGTGTGTGTGTTCAAACCTTGAGTGAGTTTTTGAGTGACATTAGCACATCACACCCCCACCTGCTCAAATGGGGATAATTGGTTCAAAGCTTGTCTACCACATTATTTTGGATGGATGAAACTATGTTTTGCTAGGTGAAAATTCTAGTCTTAAAGACACTTTTACTAAAAATATGATATTTTCAAAGTGATTGGAATTTGTGTTCATTTTCAAAATGGTAGGGGATTGTGAGGCAATTTTAAAAATAAAGAAATGTATCTATTAATCATACTCTTATATGAAGAGTCATATAGGAAGTTATGTATGCCTTTTTCATTAAGACACAACACTACATTATGTGTAGTTAAAACTCCAAAAAAACACTAATGTATGATAAAGAGATTTAATATGCACCACTTGTAATATAACTAATGAAAGGTTGTTATTTGTAATTTCATTAATTAATGAAAGGTTGTTTTGTTTTATTTGAAAAGATATATCTTATTAATGAAGTGGTGTATTGAAGTGGTGTGTCTCTTTACTAAACACCACTTCATTACTGTCACATCCCGACCCGCGGGCCCGCCACGTGACAACCGCCGCGACGATCCCGAGGAGGGACACACATCACTCAACCCTCGAGTCATCGCAAGGGCTCACAAACTCCCGCTAAACAACACCACAATAATAAAAGGTACCAAAAAGCAAAAACTTTTCACTCGAAGAGTCAACCGTAAAGTGATATACAAATCACAGTTACAGAGTTAAGAACACTAGTGGATCCACTGCAATCATACAATGCAACCTGATTAACAATAAATAAACAACCTGACTTGGGATACAAATTGCCAAGCACTTCGCCTCGCTATGACGACCAAAAACCACTAAAACACGGAAGGGAGGAGGGGTGAGTAACCATAGTCACTTTCGGGTGAATGGGTTAGCACAAATCTAGCAGAATATCAAAAACAAATCGATGAAATTCCAATAAACACATTCTACAATAACTTAAATGACTGGAGCGTTCACATTTTGCAACACAATGAAAATACGGGATATGAAACCTTGGTATTTAGAAACCAAAACATAAATTCTCACGAGTATAGACAAAACATCAACATGTATAAAACAAATGCTTGGATATAATTTCCCAAAATGAGTAGAAAAAAACCAACTTAAATAAATAAAATCCTCGATAATCACAAATCCTCAATTCTGCATGATATATGTTCGAAAATCATTAAGATATCAAACATGCTATGTGAAAGACCACACTTCGAATATACCAATTGCAAGAAAATAGAATTTTCCTCAAATATTGAAATTTAGTCTCGATCAAATAAACAATGGCCTAAAAACACTCTCTCTAACTTTAGCCGCCGTCGCGACTAAGTTGAGAGCCGTCAAGATCTTCGCACCCTTGAGCGTTGGCCCACCGGTCCCGTGTGGTGACCCCGGGATCCCGATGTATCATCAATCGGGGCTCTCGCTCCCACCGATCCGGACAAATCAACACCCAGGTCCACAGCGCCACCTCTAAAGGTGGCCCGTTGGAACCCACTCTGCGATAGTCGGGGCCTTAGCCCGCCGTCACCATCCAAAACCATCATATAGGCGTAGCAATAATACAATCCCGAATCACTCATGTCACGGGGTCCTTATCCGGGACAAGCATTCACATATCGGGAATAAACATTATTTCCACAAATCCAAAAGCCAAAAGCATAGCAATGCATGTAAACTTTCAAATAATATTCCGATCCCGATGTGCAAATACATTCAAAAAACATTGTTGTCCAAATGCCAAGAATAACACAATAACATGCGAAGCTCTTCAAGTTGATTGAAACATTGCCTTAGACAAGAAACCAGCTAATATCAAATACACTGTAATACTCACAATCCAGAAGAACATGCCATTCAAAAATAAAAACCCTTAATTTTCATAACTATTAATATCAAAAGCATACTTATACAAGTGAAAGGTTTTACAACCATTTCTAAAAATAAATACCAATAAGGTAGAAAAGGAAACATTAAGTTTTTGGAATACAATAAAAGTCATCAAAACAAGCATAGCTTTTTGTTCTAGATTAAACCCCAAGTTACTTAGGATCATTCTAGCTTTCTCTTTCTTCAGCTCACTAAGTTTTCCTCCAAATACAAGATTTATCCCCAAAGTCTAGTCAATCACAACCTCTAAATACTTTACAAGTCATGAAAATATGTTCATCTCATCGCATATATTTACACATGTCAATATATACATATTGATCCAATCCTACTTTACACATCATCAGGTATTTACTTTCACAAGTCTTTACTATTCAACCCCTTTCTTATCCTCAATTATATCTTAGATCCTTATCATGGTGTCGTTACCTCAACATCAATATTTACTTCATCGATTAATAATCTCATTGTCAAAATACTCAAAAGTTAACTATCTCCTCTTAGTAGCATTAAATCAAACTATTATTAGAAATTCACAAGAATATTCAGTCTTGTAATCTAACACTTGTCACATATAACTCAAGCTACTCATCATCAACCTTCTAAAGAAATTCCATTTAAAATAATAATCATAATCACTGACATCCACCCTGTAGATACCACACTATGATCGTACTACAACTAAGCACCCTACATTATGCTCACAAGAACAAACCTCATCAACTTTGATAATTCGACAACATAAGCATAATAATGTCATCCATGGTTCTCAAATATTGCAAAGAAGATATTAGTATAAATCTCACTAACTACCCAAAATCATGTATAAGGTTCCACAAGTCATTCAATTTCCAACGTACTAGTGTAATTATATGTCTTAGCATTTAAGGCTTCATCAGGTTCCATGTACCATATGTATCATATCATGTCTGAAACTTTAGAAATTATCTATCACTAGGCAGATTAAATCATCCATTGAACATACATAATCAATTTCACTTATAACACATAGACTCAATGAACTCATTGTAATAATCAACAATTTTCATTCATCCACCAAGCATGTATGTCCTCAAGTTCAATCTCAACTAACACAAGTACATCATCAGTAAGCTTTCTCATGATTTTTCAAAAACAAATAAACCATAAGTCATTCCAAATAAACCATAGTCTCTAGTGGTCATCTACACTTTCTTTTCTCCTATAGCTAGTGATTTAAAAACATGATAAAAGCCATGGAAATCATTTCAGGAAAAAAACAAATAAAAATATTTTTCGATACTCAATTAGAATTGTGCACTCAACATAACCCACTCACGGAACCGGTCGTCTCGATCACGAGGGCGCACTTTTCGATCGATCGAGCTCCTTCCCCTTAGAGGACACTTCGCCACCTAGATACAAGCAGGGAATTCAAATTCTAATGAACATAATAATGATAATCACAAGAAAAAAATGTATAAAAAAATACAATTATACATGTCTAATACAAAAACATTAGGGTTTTTAGGGCAAAAACATCGTCATTTTGGATCCAAAGCGATCTCGGAATGGAGTAAAACTAGTTCCAATGAGTTCGAGGGGTAAGAAGAGCTTCAATGTGAACCAAAAGAAATACGAGAAAAAGACTCAAAATTTTTCGGTGCTACGATGAAATTCGAAATTGCTCTGATGAAACCCGAACCTTATACTATGGTTTTCTCCCCAATTTACAACTCTAAATCAAAAATTTTTCTTCTACAACATTCTCATACATGCATTATAAATCATTGGCTTCAATTTTAAGCCTATGAATCATCATATCCATGAAGAAAATCAAAAGTTTTTTTATACAATTCTAAAAAAACAAGGAAATACAAAAAGAAATACAAAAACAAAAAAACATTGAATCTTAGAAAGCTTACGGATTCGGGGAGTGAAGAGGAATAAGTTTGGTATTGAAGTTCGCGGAAATTCTCGCGGAAAGATTTTTTTCTAGGTTTATCTTTGGGCGAACAAGGAAGAACAAGAAGCAAGGAAGCAAGGAAGCAAAAAGGAAAAGAAAGTTCCAGGCTTTTCTCATTCATTCATCATTTTTTTTTTTTATATATAGGAAATGACCTAATTGCCCTCTTAATAGAAAAATCATATAAAATAGATCCAAATGAGCGGGAATTGCCCTTGATTTTTTTCACATAAAAAAGCTACTATGCAAAAAAATGCAAAAAATGCCACTACTACTAAATGACCATTTTACCCCTAATGTAAGCATAAAAATCTAAATAGGCCCGAGGTTTAAACCAGGACAGGGTACAACACTTACTATAAAAATAATCTCCTACCATCATTCAAGCCACTTGAATAACAAACAAACTCTTCACAAATTTATTTGCTTTGTTCTTTGAGTGTACAAAAGATAAACGCAGACTTTCATTTTGTAAAAACCATTGTTGTTGTTAGTTCCACCGGTGTGGTTTGTGGGTTTAAAGAACACTCAAACGCTCATAGAAATTTCACATAAACCAAACAAGAAGGAAACACACAAGATCGGTAACCTAATTCGGCGTCAACTTGCCTACATCTGAGGGATCAAGCCCGGAGATAAACAATCCACTAAAATAGGTGAAAATAAATGAGTACAAACACTTTGTCACTCACACTCACAAATAAAAATCACTACCCTCTAGATTATCTAGTGCACACACTCTCTCACACTCCGGTTTCACACCCAATCTCAGAGTAAGGTAGCTTATATAGATGTCTCAACGTCCCAATATATAGTCCATATCTCTTTTAGAATCTCTGCAGCTACTAACTTCAAAACCTTCCAAAATTAGTTGTTGCAACTCCTATTGTAACACAAATTGCAATATAGTCCTAACTGCTGACTTGACTGAGTTCCGGTTACGTTGCGAACGACCTCAAGGCCCATCAACCTCTCGGTTATGCTTAGTCCGAGTCGGTATAGCCCGATCTCCCGATCCTCACTACCAACAACTAGCTTACCTCCTCAGTTTTTCACCACGCAGTCCCCTCGCAAGGGGCGCATGTCTTTGTGCGTCTTCATAAAACTATCCAAACTTGATCTTCAATTCACCCAAGTTTGGTCTTCAAATCTTCCCAAGAAAGATCTTCAATCAATCATGCCAATCATGCCAACAATAGGCATGTCTTCAATTATACCCTTAATAGTCTTCAATCATGCTTATTAAGGTTATTCAAATTATACCTTTAATAGCCTTCAATCATACCATTGATAGGTATTTCTTCAATTAAGCTTCATCCATATTTAGTCTCCAATCAAATCTTTTATATATGGTCTTGATATGAAATTACCTTCAAATTGTAACTCATACCAAAAATAGCTCCACCAAGATCTCCCAAGATATTTTCCTCCAAACCAAGACTCCTTACCATATTACCATGTCTTGTCATCATTTATACCATATCACAAAGGTTTCCACGTCGCCTTGTCTTGATGCCAAATTATGCCAATTAAAGTGCATTTACACTAATAGTTGTCTTTGCTTGAGTTTGGGAGTGCAAAATATACTCAAGAGTCTTCATTGTATCCTAAAGAAAATTCGCCACTCAATCCAATTTACATCTAAGATTTGAAATTAAGTGAAGACGAATAAGCCTAAAAAAAAGTATTGCACATGCCTTGAAGACTTGTGCACTATTTTCTTTTTTCTTTTTTTTCTTTTTTTTTTTACCTCAAAGAACATTCCGCACCAATATTATTTACAAGAGACCACAATGAAAAGTGCACTCCATCCTTCATATTTTTTTAATAACGTGTATTGTTTAATTAAAAAGTTTTCGAGTCATAAATAAGCCTGTTTATTTAATAAATTTAGCTTAATATTAATTACGAACTCAACCAATCCCTACTCCGACTACTGGATGCGGAATGAGATGAGCTTTAGTAAAAGGTATTGGTGCATTGATGTCTTTAATTCTAAACAAACTCGAGAGATTAAAATGATTGAATTCTTTTTAATAGATTCTTGTTATATAATATCTCGCTTTTTATAATCATTCTCTTAATCTGACGGTTAAATTTAAATATTTTTACAACTATTTAATTTTTTAAATAAATTTGAAAAGTAGCGTAGGTATGATGCCAAAAAGAGAATATAATAATTGATTATTAAATTTCTTAAGAAAGACAGGAGAAAGGCTGATGCTTGGTAACATGAGGCGTATTTATCAGAGAAAGGAATGATCAATGGAAAGATATGGAAAGATAAGGATTATATTGATAAGATTCCTCCTGAGTACTGAGTACGGAAATTTTTATTATGATATCTCAGATCAATAATTTCCTTTACATGGTAGTTATAATTTATTTAAATTCAGTTTCTTTAGTTACAGCTTCTATTATAGTTAACATAGTAAGATATTTAGCTATTATTTTACGTTCCCTTGGGTTTCGCTACGGCAATAATCCATGGAACTAGTAGACATAATAATAGATTTAAATACTGCAAATTTAAAATTAGCTTCTACTATATCTTATATAGTAAGTTATGTAGTTATTATTTTACGTTCCCTTGGGTTTCGCTACGGCAATAATCCATGGAACTAGTAAGAATACTCATAGTTTTTATTTCTCTGCTTTTCCTTTTAAGAGCTTACATTCTAGCAAGATTATTATTAGCAATAATATCTGCATTTTTTATCTTCAAATATTTTGCATAAATGACCTTGATAGAATTATATATTTTCATTAGAAATATCTATCTTTACAAGTATTCTCAATATATCTTAGAATTAGACTTGCATAATAGTTTAAATTTATACCAACAATTAGAGTTATTATATCTTATCTTAAGAGAGATTCGAGATCAATACGAAGATTGTGGCCCGTACATAAGTACGGAACCATTAACTTATAATTTAGAATGATCCTAGGCTCCCTTCTTAGGGCATTTCATTGGCTTTAAAGAACGGTAGATTTAAAATTGGTATCAGAGCCATGGAATATCTTATTGAATTACCAGTAAATACTATGGTAGAATTAGAAATAGCTTTAACTCGAATAGAAAATATATTAAAACCATTAGAACCCTATATTACAAAAAATAATATAAAAAAGAAAGATATAGTAAAAAGTAGGAAGGCGTTATTTTTAAAACAACTTCGTCGGTATTTAAAAAATAAGAGTTATCATTTAAGAAGATTTGATACTTATATCAAGATAGAACATAAACAAAGAACTCATAATGGATCAGAATTATTTACTATAGAATATAAAAAATTAAGAGATATAAAACCAAGAGATTTTTTAGACAGTCAACAAAGAATAAATTATGCTAAAAATAAGATCCTAGAACAATACTATAATATAAATAATCTCCAAGAATAATGTTATTTCTTTTGGAAATTCAAGATAAGAATCCTAATAGATACATAGAGCCTTATTTAAAAATGGTTAGGAAATATTTAACTAGGAATAATATAAAAATTGAAGACCAAATAAAATATCAATTTGCAGTATGGCTTATGAGTGTAGAAGATTATTTAGAAACTAAATATAGATATTTAAAAGAAACAGAAGAAACTATTCCCATTATTAAAAATACTACGGATAGGAAAGGCAATATCACCAAGCATATTAGATGGATAAAAAGAAAATTATATCTTCCAGAAGAACATAGGATTAGATTTGAAACCCTAGCCACTATAAAAGACAATTTGATCTCTGAATATAATAGTATTAATGTCTGCTTTAGTTAAATGGAAATAAAATATCTAGATTTAGCCGTTCCTTTCACAACAAAAAAGATAATAAACAAAGAACATTTCCAATTAAAATGTTATTTTCCAGATAATTTTCCCCATGAAATACATAGTAATAATCCTTGCCAAAATAGCCTGATAGATATGATAATTTCTCAAGGAAAAAATTTCGATATACTAGAACAAAAAATAGAAAATATAAGTAAGAAGTTAATCCCAAAAATCCAAGATTTATTAATAAATATCGATTACATTAAGAATCAAAATAATAAAGTTATAGAACTATTCCATAAATTAGAAATTTTAAATATTAATCATATTTTAGGAATCCTACAACATGAATATAATAAAATAGAAGGACAATATAAAAGCATAGAAAAATTATTACAAGAATTAAAACACTTGAGTACTACTTAATGGGTAATTTTGGTAAAGAATCCTATTTAAAAGCTCTAGAAGAAACTAAGATCTATCAACCTAGTGGTAGTAAAGGTTTAAGTTCGTATGTAGCCTCTGGAATAGCAGACCAAGAAATAATAAAACAAAATAATACCCTAATCAGCTTATTAATACAATTACTAGACAAATTAGAACAAATAGACCATAGGTTAAAAATAATAGATGAAGAACATAATAATAATGAAACTACATCTAAAATAGAATCCTTAATTATGCAGATTAATAACTTAAAAATAGATGATAAACCAACCCAAATTAAGAAAAAAGAAAATAATAGTATATTGTTTGGAAGAAAATGAATAAAATAACAGCTTTTAAAGGACAAGGTAATACCTTAGGAAGTAACATAGCCAGTACCTCAAGAAATATAACTACCGAAAATAGTAGTATAGGTAAATCCTTTTTAAGTAAATACTTAAATAAAAATAAAAATAACAGTCCTACATTAGAAGAAATAATAGACATAGAAAGAGACATAGAAATATATAATAATCACCAAATAGAATTACTAAACCCAAAAAATCCTTTTATAAAAGCAGAAATTTAAATTTTTAATACTCAGTTTAATAAGAATAAATAGAGAAGAAGAAATATTTGTATCAACAAATGAAGTCAATATTCCTACGGTTAGTAAAGGAGAGTACTAGAAAAAAATAAAAAGAGTCGGTAAAGACTAGTTCATCTAGGATTGATCGTAATAGGAATTAAAGGATTAATTAGAAAAGAAATTCCAGGTAAAGTATTGATTACTTTAGCAGATAGAGGGTGGCAATCTGATGCCCGTAATGCTCTAATAGCAGCTATTGAAGTAGACATGAGTAATAATAATGGTTTATTTTATTGTAGTCCAGACTTTTCAGTAAGTATTAAAGACCTAGATTTAATAGAAATTGGAATACAATCAAAAGGATATGATGATCTAGTAAAAAACAGTAATTTTCTAGTAAATATAGGCTTTTTAGGAAAATTAACAGATAACAGTACTACTAGATATAAATTAGATATTAGCGGTATCATAAGTGCTATAACTAGTAGAGGTGTTAAGATGATAAAACCAATGGTCAGTGATTCTAGTAAATTTGATGGATTAGAATGGAATATATTTAAAAACTCACCAAAACCAACTACAACTCCTGAAACTTCTGTGATTTATAAGAATATACATAATAATTATAGCATTCGATTTGGAAATTATAAGCCGATTCAAATTAAAAGATGATCAATATGATGAACAAAAATGAATAGACTTCTGATCAAACCATAATAATTCAAAAATGGAATATGTTTATCACGAGAAGAAATATTAAAGACTAGAAATAGAAATGATAGAAGAAGGGACATGTTAGATATCAATGATATGTTAGAATATGATACAATAATGATGATTTAGTTATCTCTTACAATCAACAAAAATTAGAAATAGAAAATATTGATAATCCATTCTTTAGTCTTATGGAATCTGGAGTAGGAAGCCATAATCCCCCCTCTTCTTATCCCACAGGAAGTAGCAGTAGTACACCACTTTATGGAACATCAATATCAATCCCAAGTGGACAACCTAG
>NC_052478.1:21099977-21133049 GCF_009730915.1 Dioscorea cayenensis subsp. rotundata
TATTAATATATATATTTCTAGAATGTTTTGACTAATTTTGTTAATTTGTTTTTCCCCTCAAAAAGAGACTTATTTGCATTTAAAAATTACTGATCTTTTTGCCCACTCAAGTTTTTATCAAATTTTTGTGTAGCATTGACAACATATTATTATAAACTGGTGTATATATCCAACTTTAGCATATATAATTTTTCATGCAAAATGTACATATATATGGACAAAATTTTGTGGGAGAGAAAGTTATTTCCCTTATTTTCATGGGAAAAAATTTATTTATCAATTCAACTTCAATGACATAATTTTGTGGGAGAGAGTTATTTCCCTTCTTTGCAAGGAAAAAAAAAATCTATTTATCAATTCAACTTCAATGAAAAAATAGAAGCTATTTATAATTTTTTTTAAAAGAGACCAACATGTTTTTATTCTCTTATATTAACAATAATAAAAATTTAAAAATATTTTAAAGATATTCTTAAATGGAAAAGGTTTTTTTTAATAAATACTACGTAATTTATTTATTATTTTAGACCTGTACCATATCTTATTTGACAATATATTATTATTATTATTATTAATATTATTAATATTATTATTCTATAAACAGCCGGTCTATTATATTGATGTATAAAAATTATAAATATAATTTTATATTCTTTGAAGAAATTCTATTTAATCAAATCCTCATCTACTAATTCATTTTTTTTTCCTTGTTCCGCATATTCTTGTTTAATTTTTAAATAATATTCTTTAAAAAATTTTAAACTCACCTTTAACTTTCAAATTATACTAACATCAAAAGCAGTCATCACTTGGGGAATTTTCTTAACTAAAAAAATAATTTGATGTAAAGCTTTTATTTGAAATTAGACAACATAAATGAAAATCTCAATTAAATTATAATCTTGTTGCTTAATTAAAATTTCCCCCACAAATTTGCATTTGTAATCATAAATTAATATAGTATCATTAATAATATTTAAAATTATATATAATAAAATATTATCATAAATGTTTCTGAATAAATTAATTATTTTATCTCCATAAAAATTCAATTTTATTAATTAAATTTATATCAAATAATTTTAATAATTAACTTATATTAGAATTATATAAATAAAACAAGAAAATAAAAATATGTAGAAAAATAACAAATTAATATTTGGGTTAAATATCATAGTAAATCTTAGTTTTATTAATTTAAAAATAAAAGGCCATCAAAGTATTATTTTGAATTATATCTTAATCCTACTTAGTATTTTTGGATAAGAATATTTTTGGAATTTAAAAATTTAAATAAAGTTAATCTTTAATGAAAATATCACATCATCCAATTAGTAATCCCTCATCTGTTTTGAATACCGAAATTCAATGGAAGAAAATACAGAAAATCTCCTTATTTTCTTGGTTTCTGATAATTGATATAGATATTAAATTATTACCAAATTTATTTTAAGAATTAAATATCATATATTTTTGTAAGTTTTCTTTTACATTTTAAATAAAAAATTATTGAAATTAAGACATCTTTTATATTATTTCCATGAATATTTGGTTGGCTGTAATATTTCATAATATTATTTATCATATTTTTATTATTTATTATTTTTTTCAAAAAAATATTAAATTGCTTGACAAGAAAATTTATACTAACAATTTGCAGTTGTCACAATCTTTGTGACTGTTTAAAATATAAAAAGTATGAATGATTTTCACTTCTCAGGCAATTATTATTTTTTTCTTTTTTAGAAAGAAGTTAATTTTTAGGAAAATTGAAAACATATTTTTAATTTTTTGTTATATTAAAATTGAAATATTATATAATAATTAAATTGTTTATGATGAAGCTTGAATTAATAAAAACTGTTTTAAATCAAAATAAAACTATTTAAAAGAGCAAGATTTAGTTTTATGTAAGTTATTTTTAAAAGCCAACTTAAAACTCATGTATAAAACATAGTAGTATTTGAGAGAAGAAAATTTAAAAAATGGGCCATCTCCCTTGACGAATACTTAATTATCCAAAAAAGAGTACTTAAAAAAATTTCTAAAAATAAATTTCATGAAATAGAGATAAATTTGAAGGATGAAAAAACTTTCATATAGATTGTTTGAAAATTATTTTAATTATTTAAATATCTTTCAATTTTTACCATATTAAAAATTAACATTCTCTCTTGACAATATTTAATGAAAATGTTATTTAGGTCAACGTGATCGGACAGACCTACTTCTGAATGATGTAGATACCAAATTGTCACTCATGTTATTTATCCTCTATTTTAATCAGACATCTTAGTTGTTCACTCGAGATCCATGGTCTTTGATGGCAACGAGATTGGAATAAAAATAGATGATGTAGTGTACAAAGTGACATGCAGGCAACCATTAACTCTAGAAATAAGGAACAAGCAGATGAATGAAAGATCTAGATCTTTCCTTATCCATGAGTCCCAACTTTACATGAGAATGGACGGCTAGGATTAAACGCTAATAACGCAATTAGATACCATTCAACTCAGCTGCCAACTAAGCAGGCAACTCAATCTTTTTATAAAAAGACTTAACTAACAGCAAACTCTTCAACCAATCATTATAATCATCTCAGGCAATACACACTCAACCTCAACAACAACACCAACAGTCAGCACACCCCATATAGGATCACAATTACTTCATAACATCACCGCCGCCCTTGAAGTCATCTCACATGGCTCCACAACCAGGTTATTCTCTGCTCCTTCCTTGTCACAGCTTGACATGTGTCCCCCAACTACAATATAAAAAAATAATAGTGTGTCACGATGTGATATGGGAGGATCACGGTATACTCTAGTTCTGGAATAAAGTGAGATGACATCACCTTGTTGAGATAATGATGTTTGTTTTAATTTGACTAGGATATCTTTGTTGAGATTTAAATATTTAAATTAGTTGTTTGTTGATTAAAATTCAAATTAGTTATTATAGCTATCTCATCTTCTGTCGAGATTATCTTTTCAAATTTTTGCCTTTACAAAGGCTTCAGTGGTTATGAATAATAGATGTAGTTTTCTCATCTATACTTTTCAAGCTAACAGTGCTATGGAGAGTTTTTTGTAGTGAAAAATTTACAATGTCTGCATACAACTTTGTGCAACCATCTATTCCACGTTTTGATGGTCACTACTATCATTAGAGCATGTTGATGGAAAATTTTTTAAAATCCAAGGAGCATTGGAATATTATTGAATTTGGAGTTGCAACCCCAGATGGAGTAGTACCTACAGAAGCACAACGGAGGAACTTGAGGCGTTAAAGTCGAAATATTTGAAGGCGAAGAATTATTTATTTCAAGCCATTGATCGATTTATCTTGGAGATGATTCTCTGCAAAGAAACCTCCAATGATTTATGAGATTCGATGAAGAGAAAATATCAAGGCTCATCAGGAGTGAAGCGTGCACAACTTCAAGCCTTGAGAAGAGATTTTGAAAATCTATAGATAAATGATGGAGAATCTGTTAACATCTATTTTGCAAGAACCATGGGGTTAGCCAATAATATATGTTTTCATTGGGAGAAGATGGATGATGTTGCTATTGTTGAAAAGATATTGCGATCTTTGACAGCAAAATTTAACTATATAATCTACTCAATTGAAGAATCAAATTATATAGATGCACTCTTCATTAATGAACTTCTAAGCTCTTTCTTAGTTCATGAACAGAAGATGAAGTGTAATTTTACTATTGAGGAACAAGCTTTGAAGGCCTCTACAACCAACAACTTCTCAATATTAAGAGGTAGAGGTCGGGGTAGAAGTAGAGGAAGAGAAAGATCAAATAGAGGTTATAAAGGTGGCAACAATAATACTGATGATGGTTATCTACAAAGTAAAGGAAGAGGAAGGGGTCAACAGTTTGATAAATCTAAGATTGAGCTCTTTAGATGTCATCGATTTGGTCATTACCATTTTGAATGTTACACCAAGCTACCTAATGACAAAGACAAAGGAGAAAGGTCAAATTTTGTAGAAAATAAAGAAGCCGAGACATTACTAATGAGAATTCAAGATAGTCAGGAATCTCACTAGTCAGATATTTGGTTTGTGGACATTGGCTGTAGCAACCATATGTGTGGAAGTAAGTCCTTCTTTTCTTACTTAAATGAAGATTGTTACTCTACTGTTAGCTTTAGAGATTGATCTACAGTGAATGTGATGGGAAAGGATGATATTAATATAAAAACCAAGAATTGTTTTATAGAAAAAATTTCTAACATTTTTTATGTTCTTGACTTGAAAAGTAACTTGTCGAGTGCTGGTCAGTTACAAGAGAAGGGTTATATAATTACTATTCAAAAAAGTGCTTATGAAATATGTGATCCTTATAGAGATGCAATTATAATTGTGCCATGAGTATAAACAGGTTATTTCATATTAAGATTGAATGTGCTCAACCTTGTTTGATGGCTAAAACAAAAACTCCTTATGTCTATAGCATTATTGGTATGGTCACTTGAGCTTTGGAGGATTGAAGACACACTCCAAGAAAAAGATATGATGATAGGGCTTCCTAAAATTACTGTTCCCCACCCAAGTTTGTGAAGAATGTGTTGTTGGTAAACAACATCATACTCTTTTCCCATAAGGGATATCTTGGAGAGCAAAAGATGTTCTAGAACTTGTTCACTCTGACATTTGTGGACCAATAAATCCTACTTCTAATGGAGGTAAAAGGTATTTTATTACTTTCACTTATGATTATTCTAAAAAAACTTGGGTTTATTTTTTACAGGAGAAATCAGAAGCTTTTAGTGCATTTAAAAGCTTTAAGGTATATGTTGAAAATGAAACTGGGAAACCTATTAAAACATTTTCACATTGATCATGGAGGAGAGTACTGCTCAAAAGACTTCGAAAGTTTTTGTAATAATCATTGTGTTCGAAGAGAGCTCACAGTTTTAAATTCCCCACAACAAAATAGTGTATCGGAAAGAAAAAATTGAATAATCCTCAATATGGTGAGAACCTTGTTAACAAAGGAGAGAATTCTGAAGAATTTTTGGAGTATGGAGTGGGAAAAGACCAACAATAGATCACTTCAGAATTTTTGGTTGCATTGCATATGTATTCCAAATAAGAAAAGAAAGAAACTTGATGAAAAGGGGCAAAAGTGTGTTTATCTTAGGGGTTAGTGAAATATCCAAAGCTTTTAAATTGTATAATCCATTGACAAAGAAAATTAGGGTGAGTAGTGATGTTATTTTTGATGAGGAGAGCACTTGGAATTGGAGTGAGTAGCAGCCTAACTCAATTATGATTAGTGATTAAGCCAAAGAAGGAGAGCATGTACAACATTAAGAAATTTTAACTAACTAGCCTCAACCACTACTGAAATATCCAAAATAACAGCAGAGACAACAACTAAATCCCCTATTACTCTCGATTATGTAGGAGATTTAGATGATCGGAAAAGTACATCCGGTTATGTATTTATGATGGGTTTTGGAGCTATCTCATGGTCATCAAAGAAGCAACATATTGTTACTCTTTCAACTGTTGAGGTTGAATTTGTAGCAGCAAAAACATGTGTCTCTCAAGCAGTGTGGTTGAGAAATATTCTTGGAGAACTTTAATTAAAGCAGGAAGGTTCCACTCCAATATATTGTGACAATAGTTCAACTATCAAGCTATCTAAAAATTCTGGTTTTCATGGTAGAAGCAAATATGTAAGATATCATTTCTTGCATGATCTTACAAATAAGAAAATTACTAACCTCATCTACCACATAAGCAAAGATCAGATTACTAATTTATTTACAAAACCTCTCAAAATAGCTACATTTCAAAAGCTCAATGCATTGATTGGTGTTTACACAATGAAAACATTCATGCAAGAGAGATAACTTTAAAATATTTAAATTTATGTGATAAACATAAGTTAAACGGAGAGTGTTGAGATAATGATGTTTGTTTTAATTTGACTAGGATATCTTTGTTGAGATTTAAATATTTAAATTAGTTGTTTGTTGATTAAAATTCAAATTAGTTATTATAATTATCTCATCTTCTGTAAAGATTTTCTTTTCAGATTTTTGTCTTTATAAAGGCTTTACTGGTTATGAATAATAGATGCAGTTTTCTCATCTTTACTTTTCAAGTTAACAAGCGTCCCTTGAATTTTGCCTTATGATCGAGGGAAAACTCAGGGAATCTTTTGAAGCTCCTTAGCAAGTTCTTCAACCTCTCTAGTATACTGTTGCCACCCATGTCACTACAAGAAAACAACTCTCTACCGACGGAGTTTTTCCTACAGGATCCATTTCCGTCGGTAATATTTTCTTTTACTGACAAAATAGGGATACATTACGGACAAAATACCGACAGAGATTTGCATGGGTGAAATTTTTAATAGCGACCACATTACCAATGACGACGCTGATAGAGTTCCATCGTAACATTATCCGCCATATTTTTTCCTTGGAAACAAAGGATTTCCGACACATAGTTTTTGTTAATAGCGTTGGAATTCCGTTGGTCTAATTTAATAAAATTACCGACATATTATTGCCGACAAAATTCCGTTGGTATTGTAGGGTTCATACCAAATTTTTAGGGCTAAAGTTTTACAGATGAATATGTTCATGTTAACACCGACAAAAAGCCGTCGGTAGAAGTTTATAATTATACCACATACGTATACTGATGGAATTCAGTTGGTACGGTATGCACCATACTAAATTTTTTGGCGCCCAAACTTACTGACAAATATCTTTATACTATTACCAACAGAATTTCGTCGGTGTTAATATTTATTATTACCAACATACTAATACCGACCAAACGTTGTCGGTATGTTGTGGGTAGTCCTAATTTTTTAGGGTTGTCAATTTAGCAACATATATATGTTCAACTTATTGCCAACAAAAATCCGTCGGCATATGTTTTTAATAATACCAACATACTAGTACTGACGGAATTCCGTTAGTATGAATTTTAATAAATGTAGTTATTTTTTGGCAATGGATTTAGAAAAAAAATACTAATTTTAAATAATTTTCAAGTAATGAGTAAGAAATATTAGTTAATTATATTAATTATTAATATTAAATTTAAATTTAAATTATATTAATTAGTTAATTATATTAATTATATTAATTAGTTAGTTATATTAATTATATTGGTTATTTAAGTATATTAATTATATTGATTACATTGTTACATTAATTATATTGATTAATCTGAACCCTAGCTTCTTTTATTCTCCCGTTTTCTCTGCTTCACTATCTCAAACATCCTCGCTGACTCACTCATCTCCCACTTTTCGATCTCCTTTCAAAGATGAGGATGGTGCCGTAGTCTTCCATCCTCATCTTTGCATCAGTAGCTTCGCCGGCTCACTCATCTCCCTCTCACCACTATCTCCGCCTCACCAAACTTTTCCTCGCCTTGACGACCACTTCCTTTACCTCTAAGCTTGGACACCACCTCACCATAGTCCTTCTTGACTCCCCTCTCTTTTGATCCTTTCTCAAGCCCCGATCCCCCCTCCCTCCCTCCCATTGAGAGGCAAACCAACATGACCAGTTAGGTGAAAAGCCTAATCTTGAGAAGAAAAGGAGGACCCAAGAGATCGGAAGTTGAAGGCAAGGTGAGTTTAGAGGATTTTCTTCTTTTCTTTGAATTCTTGAACTCTTTTTTGTGGATTTTGATTGGAAGTTGGTAAAATTTGATTTACAGGTTGCTTGAATTACAGGTGGAAGCAAGGGAATTGGTGAGATTTTTTTTTCTAGGTTTTATTTGTTACTATTTATTCATGAATTGGATTGCAAGCTTTTCTCTAAATGGTTTGATCCTCAGGAAAGGAGTTCTCTAACTGTTTGTAGGACTAGGAGCCAAGGTGATAATTTTTGCTAGAAATTTGGCAGAATTGGAAAACACCAAAGCTTAAATCCTTGGTAAGGATCTTCATCATCTGTAGATGCTGTTTCTGACCATGTTTCTATGATGATGTGATGAGTTTTATATAGTTTGAAATATATGATGTCGTATTCAGCTTGTTCATAAAATCAAAGATATATAAATGTAAGTTTATTGTTGTTGATGTGATATGTTGGGCCAAGCTAGTGTGCAAAAGTAGCTACAACTGAAAGAAGCATAACATGGTGATGCATGCAGGAGGGATCAAAATGTTCATCAAATTGGGTGATGAATCAAGCCATGTATGGGATTTGAATCTAATTGGAAAAGGAACCAAGATCTTTGAGTACAAACTACTAAGACTTCATTTAGATTTGCTTTTCCATGTGTTTGATGATGATGAATCTTTAGATTCTTTACTATTTTTTTTCTAATTTATTTTGGTGAGTATTAATCTTGTGTTCTAAGCTTTGTAAAGTACTTGTTGAAAAGCGAGTGCTTAATTTGTGTAGTTCTCTTTTCAAACAAAAAAAAATAACGTTTTAAATTTCTTCTTCTTTTGTTTTTCGTCTTTATGTATGTTATTCTTGATGAATAAAATAAGGAGCATGAGAAAATGAAAGGTAATGTATATTATTAAAAATATGTTATTCTTGATGAATGTCAGTAATCAGAGGATTCCAGGCTATGGACACAACCATCATTGGGTGAAGAAGAGTATATTTTGGGAGTTAGAATATTGGCATACCAATCTTATCCGTCATAATTTGGATGTAATTCATATTGAGCGAAATGTTTTTGAGAATGTTTTCAACACAATGATGGATGTAAAGGGTAAAACTAAAGACAATATTAAGGCACGAAAGGATTTGGAGGTGTATTGTAAACAACCACAATTGCATTTGGTTGAACATAATGGCCGGATTTTCAAACCTAAATCCTCTTATTACTTGAGGAAAGAGCCAAAAAATGTGTTTGTGCTTAGATAAAACAATTGAGACTTCCAAATGGTTTTACATCAAACATAGCACATTGTGTAAATGAGGCTCAAAGCCAATTATATGGGATGAAGAGTCATGATTGTCATGTTTTTATGCAACGATTACTCCCAATAGCATTTTGGGGTCTTCTACCAAATTAAATTTAGGATGTGATTTCTGAACCATCTCACTTCTTTAGAGATATTTGTTCAACTGAAGTACGTGTTGATCATATGGAAGTATTAGAAGGCAATATTGTTGAAAAACTTTGTAAAATGGAAAAGATCTTTCCTCCGGGTTTTTTTGATAGCATGGAGCATTTACCTATACACCTACCGTATGAGGCTAAGGTGGGTGGGCCTATACAATATTGCTGGATGTAAACATTTGAGAGGTGCTATAACTTTCTACCTTCAATTATTTTTTCCTTATAGTTAATGTATTTGATATATTGACTGGGTAAATGCTTAAGCTGTCTTATTATATATGACTCTCAGGTTTTTGCATCATATCAAGAAAAAGGTGAAGAATCTTGCTTGTGTTGAGGGATCCATCTGTGAGACATACATTATTAAAGAAATTTCATTTTTTTTGCTCGTTATATTTTGAACCTAATGTTGAAACAAACATAAATCAGGTTCAACGTAATGATGATGGTGGTGACATAGAACCAATGGGATGTTTACCAATTTTCACACATCCTGGGGCGATTTCTCGATGCTAAACCATTCATTCGGTATCTTAAAGATGACGAGTACTATGCTGTAAAACTATATGTTCTAATGAATTGCATCGAGGTCACCCCTTACATTGAGTAAGTTTTAATATGAATTTAGTGCTTATAGTTTATATGATAATTAAGCTAAAAATAATATCTTTATAATGATAGCATATTTGACGAAATGGTTAAAAGAGATTCACCACATATAACTGAAAGGGAGTTAAAGAAAATGTGGAATGCAAGATTTGCATAATGGTTCAAAAATTATGTAAGTTTTATTGTAATGTCAACAAAACTTTTGTATTTCATAACCTTGTTGATACCCACTAACTTTTGCATTGCCCTTCAATAGGTTCAAATGCATAACGATGAAATTGATCATCATCTTGTTGAGATTTCTTATGGCCTCGCTCAAAGGGTACAATGTTACAAAGGATACTTTGTAAACGGTTTCAAGTTTCATACAAAGGATTATGGAGAAACAAAAAAACAATGAATAGTGGAGTGCTTGTAAAGGGAGTTGCTACAACGACTATGATCATGACTTCTATGGCATTTTGAATTGATGTTATTGAGTTAGAATATTTTGGGGTTGGAAATAGAGTTGTACTTTTTAAATGCCACCGATTTGACACAAAAAAGGGAATTAGAGTACACCCCATGCAAGGCCTTATTGAAATCAAATACACTTTCAATTCTTTAGTAGTAATGAGCCATTTGTTTTGGATGCACAAGCTACACAAGTCTATAATAGCAATTATCCTTCAACTATGAAAGAACGACAAGATTGGTGGGCAGTATTCAAAACAAAGGCTAGGAGCACATTTAATCTAAGACCTAGTGAAAATGATGATGAAAATGTGAATGATCTTCATAGAGGGGTATATCAAGAAGATGACACATCTTTTTCAAGATTAATTGCTCCTTCAAAAGAACTTGATAATCCTGCAGTTCTAGTTGATAATGAATTCAAAGAGGTTAATACTTCGATACTTGTGGAAGATGATGGAGATGATGGATCTGAAGAAGAAATTGAATATGACGATGATAGTGATGAAGCCAATGAAATTGACGATGAATTACAACATGAAGAGCATGAATTCGCATCTTCTGATGATGATTAATCTTTTGAAATGATCAAAATCTCATTATTTTTCTCAGAAATTAGACGATATTACTGTGGTTTGTAATATATTTCTTACAATGTACTATGTTGGTAATATTGTCTACTGTGTTTTATTGATAATGACTAATGTATGATGACCCTATGATTTTTTTTTCTTATGGGTTAAAGCATATTTTGTTGGAGTGTTTTTTTCTTATTGGTTACAAAATATTGTGTTGGTGTGCTTTTTGACATATGTTACTTCTATCATTTTGTGAATATTTTTGAAACATTTATGACTTTCTGATTTTATATTTGCCAACATATAGGTCTAAATTTGGTAACATGAGATACACCAAAGACCAAACTAAAGGAAAGGGTAGAGGTAAAAGTGGTGTTTCATTAAATCATGAAGTGATGCAAACGAACTACCAGGGCATCCTCAGCATCTCTCCCCATCATTTCTTTACCCACTGAGACATCTTCAGCTCCTGAGATATCGATAGATTTGCCATTGGCATCCTCAGCATCTCTCCTCATCGACCCCTGTTTGTAGGGGATCTATGATGAGCAGAAATGATGGGCATACAAGGTCGAACAGTAGGGCCTAGTGTGGGATTATCCTACCTTCTTAATCCGAATGATAGAGTGCATCTAACTCCAATAACTGCAGAGTATGATTTAATTTATTTAACATGTTTTTTTAATATTCATATTTGTAATAATAGGGATTTATTTAGTTTAGTATGTAATATATTTCTTTGATTATGTGTTATATATTGCTGAGAAGGGGGTCACAACAACAGTTACATGTATTATAAAAAACATTTCAAAGGTTCATGGCCGACATGGAGAAAAGTTCCTAGTGATGTGAAGGAACTGATGTGGAAGACATTATAGGTATAAATTTTATTATAGGTTTGCACATTGCTTATATTTTAGTATTTGTTTAAAGTATTTATTTTTTAACCTGTTTTCTTCTCAGGAGTATTGTAAATGGAATCCATAACATAACAATAAAATCAAAAATGTATTTGATAAGACCAGCAAAACACGATTAAGGGGCTTGCTAGCAGATGAGAGGATGAAGGCAATGAAAGAGGCATGCGTTACTAATATTAAAGAATGCAAAGGAATGGAAAGGAAGTGGATCACCAAGGATGTGTGGGATGCACTCATTTATAATGAATGGGGTATAGATGCATGGCAATCAAAATCAGGAAAAACAAAGGCAAATCGACTAACAGAAAAAGAGGGAAGCATTACAAAGCACATAGGTGGTGCACGGCCTTTTGCTGTTCATGGTATCAAGCTGGTATAAATTTCTGATTTAGTAATGTTTTTAGTAATATTTTCCAAACTTTTCATTGATTTAAATTCTTTATTACTTCATGTTTTCCTTATATTATTATTTAGTTCTGCTTTTCTTCTTGTTTCCATCATAATTAGTATGATTTTCAATGATGTTTGTCTTCATTAATTGTTTCTATCGTAATTACATGCTAGTATCTTGGCTATTGAATGAGAAGTCATTAATTGTTGTTGCTTTTCATGCATGATTTGTTAGAGCTCACTGTATGTATGATAAGAAGATTACCTTTTTTAGTGTGCTTTTTTAGGAAATGGTTGTTGGTTTAGGGTATTGAATCTGGATTCTAATTAAGGATTTTAAGTATTATATGTCAAAAGTTTTTGATGATCTCTCACCTTAGACTACAAAATGCAAAACTTGTGTTCTGTTAAGTATTTTCCATGTTGCAATATGTATTTTGAATGCATTTTATGTGAATGAAATTGGTGGGATTTTGATGTGTGTGTGTGTGAATGCATTTTATGAGTACATAAGGACTTTTTTGTGTGAAAATGTTTATCTTTTCTGAGATAAGTTTACTAGGATTCTGGGCTTGTTGAAAAGAAAATATTATATAAAAAAGAATGCATAAACAAGCTATCTAATTTGATATCTAAATTGTATTGACAATCTCATAATGATTTTACTTCTTGTCAAAAGTTGTGATACAAAATTTCAATGAGTGATATTTGATCCGTTTGATATATATGCTAGAATTTTTTTTTTTATATCAACTTTGGTACTTATGTTCAAGTTATGTCTCCAGCCTTTTCCATTAGTGCATGTTATGTGACCTAATGACATGCCTATATGTTCAAGTTATGTTTGCTTTGCATTTTTCATTTTGTAATGTAAAATAGAGGTTGTATGCTATATGACCTAATGACTAGCATTAGTTAATGTAAAATAGAGGTTGTAATGTCTTAAGGTTTGTTTGTATTAATTTGAAGTGTTTAAAAATTAAGATTACTGAATTTCAGATTATATAAACTAATGACTAGCACTTGTTATGAAATCATGAACTAAGTAACAATTATGTTAGTCCATGCTAATTTTAGCTTTTATTTATGTGTTATTTACTTGGAATACAGGCTGAGAAGCTAGGTAGGGAGGTAGGATATTCTGAAATTTTTCAGGTTACACACAAGCGCAAGGGTGGCGAGGGGGAATTTATTGACAACAAGTAAAGAGTTGTTAGTGTATGTCAAATTGCGCCATTTATACACTTTTTTTGTATTCATTTTATATTATCTAAATTATATATGATATTAGTTGCTTTTAAATATGTTATAGGAAAAATATAAAGCTGCACTGGTTGACAAATATGGGGATGATACATCCTCCCATCCAAGTTTCGATGGTCAATCATGGTCTAATGCAATTGGAGGATTGAAGACTACTCACACAAGTGTTTATGGATTTGGGAGTAGGGTGGACTCAAGGCAACTGTTTAGTGCACCATCTACTGGGCCTTCCACATCTGATTCAACTTGTGGACCATTCACATATCAGCCTTTCGCAACAAATAGAACTTATATTATAAAACCAACTTGTGGAGAAAGTAAAAACTTTAGAAAATATAGTTTTGGGTATTCAACAAGGTCAAGCAGTGTTGCAAAGTAAGTGGACAAAATCTTAGAGTTTGTGGAGCACGGATATCCAACATTGTTTTCCCAAATAAGCCAATCGGGAATTAATTCAAGGGATGCCGTTGTACAAGGCATTGAACGAGGTGGAGAAGGAGAAGATGCATAAGGAGATGGAGATGGCGTTTAGTTTGGTAATCTTACTAATTTTTTTTTGTTGGATTGCATTTCAACTTGTCTTAGTTTTTTGGTTGAGTGTTTAAAACTTTATAATTTGTATGATTTTATCATGTGTGGTCAAATTGTATTATGCATTTATAGTTTTATGGTTGACATGAACAAGTGATTCTATTATGTTTTGTTGAACAGTTCAATGTATTTGATATTATGTTTGTATCATGCACCATCCAGGTTTAATATAAAAAATTTGTAGAAATAATAATGAGAAAAAAAGGATATGTTTTCTGACAGAATGCATTCTTTACCGACAGAAAATGTAATGTTTGATAAAAAAAATACTTTACAGACATAATTCTTATATATTATTATCTATTACAGACAAACAATCTACTATTACCGATGTAATTTTATTAACAAATACGATTTACCGACCAACAGTAATACTTTTACGCAGACAGAAAAATATTTTTTGGCGACGTATATTTTATAAATTCATATCCTTTACTGAGGGATGAAAATGTTTTTACCTACAGAAAAACAATCTTTACCGACAAGAATCCCATAAATGACTACTTTTTAGTGACCAAAAATAATATTTTTCACCGACGGAAAAGTACCTTTTACCGATGGTATTATATTAAACTAATAATCAGCACCAACGGGCAAAAATACTTTCTACCGACATTCATTTGTTCATTAACAACAGATAACACCGACATAATCATATTAATGAATATATTTTAAAAATTCAATGCCGATGGAAATATAAACATCACCGACAAATGGTATTGTCAATAATATTTTATTTTTACTGACAGAATTTACTTTTTACCGACAAAATAACATTACTGACATGGTATTTAGTGACAGATTATTCCTGACCAGCATTTCATTGGTAATGATATCTATCGATGGAATGTCTACCATTATCGACAAAAATTTCCGTTGGTATTGAAATGTTTTTTTGTAGTGTGTGTTGAAAGTTTATCTATTTGGTTAACTCTAATATTTCATATTATTTATAAACATGCTTTTTCATTGTTTATCAGTTCATGTGTTTAATTGTAAAACAATTTATACTACATGTTCAATCACATTTGTTTTATTTTAAAAATATAAATATATATGAATGCCTTTGATTCCTTGCAACATTATATGTGTGTGCATATATATATATGGTAGATATTTTTTTTTATTTCACCTAGTTCATTTTTATTTATAATATGGATAAACTATCATAACTTACACACTCTTCATTTTTCACATGAGAAATAAACTCATGACCGCTGTTATATATTGCTGATTATATTGATAATATTATAAAAATAAATAAATTGAAAATATCTCTTATAGTAAAAAAGTTGTTATGCAAATACCACATTGTTTATTTATTGTTTTAACCCTACTTTTATCTTATTTGAAAAAAATGGTTATTTTTGTTTTTATTTTTGTTCATTAGTTTGTTGTTATTATCATTTTGTTCATTTCTTTGAGGAAATTTTGCTTAATCAAATCCCTGTTTTCTAATCCAAATTTTCCTTTTTCCGCATCTTCTTCATTTAATTTTGTTTCATATTATTATTTTAAAATTTTTAAAAATCATTTTAAAATTTTGAAATTATATTAACGCTAAAGCTAGTTATCATTTCGGAGAATTTTTCTTAATTAAAAAGTAATTTAGCTGGTAAACATTTATTAAAAATTAAACGACATAAACAAAAACCTCAATGAAAATTTTCCCGAATCAAATTTATAATTGTAATTATAAAATCAATACATTTTTATTAATAATATTTGAAATTATATATAATAAAATATTATAATTAATATTTTGAATAAATTAATCACTTTTTATCTCCCATCAAATGCATTTATATTGATTAAATCTATATCAAAATAAATTTAATGATTACATTTATTAAATTACATAAAATAAAACAAGATAATAAATTTGCATTGAAAAATAGCCAATTAATATTTAGGTTAAATATAATTATAAATCTTATTTTTTTGTCAGTTTAAAATAAAATTAAGTAGATGTAAATACTATAGATACTCATAACATTAATCTTTTTCCCACCCTATCATTCTAATAAATACCCAGTCTCATTGATGGAGAGAACCGATAAATTGAAAAAGTACTTCAAATTTCTTTTGTTGGAAATTTCAATCTGCTAATTTCTAATAATTTTATTTTACTACAATTCCTTTCAGAGTTTATTAAGATATAATTTAATATAAATAGTTTATACTAGATAAGATAGATATTAAATTATCGAGCTATGTTTACTAAAATATTAAATATTATTTACTATATGTAAGATATTTTATATTTTTAATAAAAATTATTAAAATTAGGATATATTCATGATTGTTTTCATAAATATTTGGTAACCTCTGATATTTCATAATATTATTTATCTTATTTTTCATTAATCATCATTTTTTTATTATTTAAAGAAATATCAAATTATTTGACTAGAAAAAAAGTACATACTATCAACAGCCAATTGTTATAATGTTTGTGATTGTTAAAAATATAAGATGCATGAATGGTTTTCATTTCTCATGAAGCTCATTCTTTATTTGTTATTAAAAACAAGGCTAAATTTTACAAGAAAATTGGAAAATATTTTTAAATATTTTTTATTATATCAGGACTGAAATATTACATATAATAGTATTATTTACAATGAGCCTTGAGTTAAAACACCCACAAAAAAATAAAATAAAATAAAAATGAAACCATTAGAAAGACCAAGGTTTAGTTATATATATATATATATGCTATTATTAAAAACCAACTTAAAAATCATACAAAATATAAAAATATTTGAGAGAAGAAATTTAAAAATATTAGTCTTTTGAAACAAATATTTGATTAAATAAAAACATTACTAAAATAAATTTTTAAAAATTTATTTCATAAAACAGAGACATATTTCCAAAGGGTCCGAGAGAAATCATGTGGATGCCACATCATATACTGGATGCCACGTCATTTGGGCAACATTAATATTGAATATTAAATCAATAATATTAATTTAATTTTAACTGCTTAAAAAGTTTTATTTGAATAATATAGCCTTTGGAAAGAACACTGTAAGTTTCATTCACCTAAAATTTTCCTTCAGGAACTACCAAATATTTCTAGAACCAAAGAGATTCTTGTACTTTGCTAGAGCATAGGCTAACCACAAATTGACAAGACTAAAAAACCTTACCGACATTTCAATCTCCTCTGTCAACCCCCTAGGAAATGATTAATAGCTTCTGAGTCATTAAGGTCTATTTTTCTTCAGACCAATTCAAAAGCCATTCAAATATTGTCAAAGTGACCCTTTTCTCTCAATCTCTTCAACAATGAAAGTGTGCCTAAAAAGGTTTGTCCCCCAAACTAGCCGAAATAACTCCAACAAATCAATTCCACAAGAACATTATGTATTTTCTTGAGTTTTTAAGAAGGCCTGATACCAATTTAAAGACTTCCCTCTTAAATGTATTGAACCTAGTTTAATCTTTGTTGTTTCTAAGGTGTGATCAGTCTAAAAAACTTCTCTACTTTATGGAACCAATCGTTAAGTCCATCACCATTGAACATAGGAAATTCAAGCTTAGTGTAGTGACCACCTTGCATATGAAGTTCGTTTATTTGATTAACTCTAATATTTCATTATATTTATAATTTTTTTTTCATTGTTTATTTGTTTATTTTTGTTCGATGCCAAAGAATTTATATTATAATTTTTTAATCACATTATTTTTATGGTATAAAATGTGAAATACATGAATGCATATATATATATATTTTTCTAGATTTTTTTTTATTTTGACTAATTTTGTTAATTTGTTTTTTCCCCTCAAAAGACTCATTTGCATTTAAAATTAATGATCTTTTTGTCCCACTAAGTTTTTTTTATCAAACTTTTATAGCATTGACAACATATAATTAAAAAAAATGAAACTGGTGTATAAATCCAACTTTAGCATATATAATTTTTCATGCAAAATGTACATAATTTTGTGAGAGAAAGTTCCCTTCTTTTCAAGGGAAAAAAATTATTTATCAATTCAAACTTCAACGAAAAAAATAAAAGCTATTTATCATTTTTTTTTTAAAGAGACCAACATGTTTTTATTGCCTCTTATATTAACATATAATAAAATTTTTAAAATATTTTAAAGATATTCTTAAATGGAAAAAGGTTTTTTTAATATAAATTCCACGTAATTTATTTATTATTTTAGACCTACTACCATATCTTGACAATATATTATTATTATTATTATTATTCTATATACAGCCAGTCTATTATATTGATGTATGAAAATTATAAATATAATTTTATATTCTTTGAAGAAATTCTATTTAAACAAATCCTCATCTACTAATTCAAGTTTTTTCCTTGTTCCACATTTCTTGTTTAATTTTTAAATAGTATTCTTTACAATTTTAAACTCACCCTTAACTTTCAAATTGTACTAACATCAAAACCAGTTATCACGTAGGGAATTTTCTTAACTAAAAAAATAAGTTGACATAAAGCTTTTATTTGAAAGAGAAATGCTATTTGAGCCGAACTCGCAGGCCGAATGACGTGGTTGCCGATGTGGCAACCACGTCATCAATTTTCTCTCTCCTCCGTTTTAAAAAAAAAAACCCCAAATTGAAGCCCTATGTTGAAACGAACTCCTCCTCATCTCGTCTTTGAAGCCGCTGATCAAGAAGAAGAGAGATGGGCGAAGAGGTTGCGGTGAGAGAACCCATGGGACGCCACTCCCCTCGCGGCGACCTTCTTGGAGCAAACGCCTCCTCATGCTCTTTGAGCGTCGTTCCTCATCTTGTCTCCAAACCGAAGAAGAGAGAGATAGGCGAAGAGGTTGCGGTGAGAGAACCCATGGACGCCATTCCCTCGCCCAGAGCGCGTGCCATCTTCTATGCTTTCTACCGATAGTATGTATATGGGTGTCCTTGCTTCCGCAGATCATGCTGCATCTAGTCGAAGCTCTTTCAATCGCTTTTATTATAATCCAAGGTTCATCAGTCTCTCTTCTCTTTAATACCTTTGTTGGAATACAGGTTGGTATCATTATGAGAGCCTTTGAGTTTAACTTTTAATTATCAATATTTATCAAAGGAACAACATGTACTTGTCAAGCATAATCACCACTTTAATCCTGAAATTTTCTGGAAAATTTAAGAACAGATCTCTGGAGAATGTTTGCCCTTTTATTATGTTTATGTTATTACATTGAATCACTACGAACAAATGTAAAGTTTCGCTCTTTGTTCTTAAGATATATGGGCACAATTATGGGTATTAGTGATTATGATCCTCTGAGATGGCCAAATTCACAATGGCGTGATCTGTGGGTGAGTTTTTTTTATGTGTATTTTGGAATCATTCTTATGCAGTGACATTTTCCAGTTAAACCTTGCGAATTTGCTCTTCCATATAAAGCTTAGCAATCAACTGTAGGCTCTTGTGGAATGAATCACTATCAGCTTGGCCTTCCTTCTCACAGTTATTTTGTACTGTCGCCTCATACTTTAAAAGAAATTGCTTCAATGTGCTCTTTGGGTGTATATATCCATCAAAATACGAAACCAGATTCTCTTTGTGTTGAATACATGACAACCCTGCAGAAAATGTTTCTTTCACAAAAACTGGAGCCTTGGAATGCCTACTTTCATACAAGGATTCGAGCCAGACATTGTCTTGAAGCCCATGTTTTTCAATCATATTTCGCCAATCTTCTTTAAATTCTTCAATTCTCAATATAGCTCTCTTGAGCAATCCTTTGACTACTTTGTATTCAGAAAGTTCTCCCAGATTATCCTGCATTTCTCTCATTATATGCCGCAGACACATGTGATGACGAACTCCTGGAAACACTGCAGCAACTGCTCCTCGTATGGCCTGAGATTGGTCAGTGATGATAACACTTGGATGATTTCCTGACATACATGCTAACCAAGACTTAAACAACCATATAAATGCATCAACATTTCTCTCTGAATTGAATGATAACTAGCCCTGCCCAAACAAGAACTCATTTCTACACACACAAATGCTGAACAAAATGGAAACTTTCCAATAATCCAATAATCCAACATGGATTTTAGTGAATAAATGCTGAGCAGATTAAATACACACATTCATTCAGCCATGTGAAAACATTCATTTAGCCAGGTGAACAAAACAAAGGAGCCAATTACAGCAGCCAAGGACTAATAACAACAGCAGCCAGGTGAACAGACTAGATACATGAAAGAGAACAATTACAACAGCCAAGGACTAATAACATTAGTTGAGCATAAAACAAAACCAGACTACAACAAAGTATAAATCCTAAATTATGAACAGAACAAAGAGATCTAGAAGTGCATTCACTTCACCCGCAGCTTCTCCAGCTGCACCATAGGTACTCCATCTGCAGAAAAATATGAAAGTGAGTGATAACAACAGCTCATAAACAAAAATGTGTTATAATTGATGCCCGTCTTGCTTATAAAAATTGGATGCAAAAAGCTGTTCAGAAGATAATAATGTTCCAATTCTACCATAATGTTCTTGATTTGTATCTATAATAAACAAGTAACAACTACATCATAAGAATATTAAAAACTGAGTAATTATAAAACAAGAAAGATATTGAAATTAAAATTTTCTTAATGGAAAGTAAACTTTATTATAAACTTTTCAGTTTAAGAATCTTTTAGAGTGAGTAGATTTTCATGATAAAATGTGTAATTTACTAATTAAAAAAAACAGAAATTAGTTAATGACAGAGGCTTTGTTTTTACCAAGGATAGACATTCATAACAACATTTCTCAAATAAAATTTAATTATAAGATTTTTTTCCCATAACAAACACCAATTTATAACAAATAGAATGCAAACAGTAAATATATTAAATCTAACACTAAATCAAATATTATCAATGAAAAAAAAAATTCTCTATGTAGCAAATATTCATAACAAATTTTCATGCTTCGGATACAATAATAAACAAAATATAATCAAATAAAATCTTCACCATCACAAACTAAATTTGAAACTTATCTCTATAAAGCTAACGAAGATATGCTTAGAGACAAGATTAGGCAAAAAAATATTTTTTCACCGAATGACATGGTTATTATCTACACTAAGAAAGATGAAATAATACCTCAATTGATTGGTGTCAAGAATGGTGGAGAGATGAGGAACGGCTTCGCAGATGCTTCACAGTTGACGAAGAAAAAGAAGGAGTTCTGTCCGAGAAGGGGGGAGCGGCTTCAGTTTGGAGATGAGATGAGGAGTAGCAGCTTCATAGAGGATATGAGGAGGAGCTTTGATGAGGAGCGGCGACTTCAATATGAGGAATGGCAGATTCGATACAGAGAGGAGAGGCCGCTTCAGAGAGGAGATGAGGAGCTTCGATGAGGAGCAGCGGCTTGAGATGAGGAACGACAGCTTCAGAGAGGAGTAGCGGCTTCAGTACAGAGAGGAGATGAGGAATGACAGCGTCAGAGGCGAGATGAGGGGGAGTTCGGTCCAAAATAGGGCTTCAGTTTGGCTTCGGTACAGAGAGGAGATGAGGAACGACAGCAAGATGAGGAGGAGTTCGTTTCAACATAGGGCTTCAATTTGGGGGTTTTTTTAAAAAAACAGAGGAGAGAGAAAATTGATGACGTGGTTGCCACATCGGCAACCACGTCATTCGGCCTGCGAATTCGGCCTGCGAGTTCGGCTCAAATAGCATTTCTCTATTTGAAATTAGACAACATAAATGAAAATCATAATGAAATTATAATCTTGTCGTTAATGAAAATTCCCCCCAACAAATTTGCATTTGTAATCATAAGTTAATATAGTATTATAAATAATATTTAAAATTATATATAATAAAATATTATCATAAATGTTTTGAATAAATTAATCATTTTATCTCCCATAAAATTCAATTTATTAATTAAATTTATATCAAATAATTTTCAAAATTAACTTATATTAGAATTATATAAATAAAACTAGAAAATAAAAATTTGTAGAAAAATAACAAATTAATATTTGGATTTGTTAAGTCTGACGACATGGATTGCCATTATATGACAAGCTAAGAGGTGACATGGCAATGAAAGATGACGTGGCAATAATGACTTGGCAAAAAAAGAAGGAATGTCTAGGATGATGATGTGGCAAAATCTTGGTGTCATGACATGTGAAGATACAAGAGCCAAAAGATCATGATGGAGACTATGTTTAGTGATTTTCCTCTCAATGGTTAATATGATGATCAACTAATTTTGGAAAGTGCTTCAAGTTAAATGGATCTCTTCAAGAAGGGTAAATTTTATTTAAGGTATGTTTATCTATTCTTGGTAAGATCCGGGATGATAAATCATATCTTTCATAGAACTCTTTTTAGGAAAGATCTATCTTAAAGAAAGAGAGGAATATTCTATTGTTGGCGAGAGTAAAAGATGATCATGAAGATTGCATGGAGCTTAGTTTGGTGTAAAGCTATTTGAAGACACAAACTAAGATAGGACAAACTTAGTTTGGTGTGAAGCTAATTGAAGACACTAACTAATTTGGGCAAGGAAAAGCCAAAGTGATTATCAAGACCATATTTAGCAACACAATTTGAAGGAAGATCCAAGAGCTAATTATGAGCGGAGCTATTCAAGGAGACTAATCATATATGAGAGTTTGATTGAAGATTACTTGAGATATGATTGAAGATTTGAAGATCTAAGCATGGATGATTGAAAATCATGCTTGAAGATATTGAAGACTAAACTTGAATGAGATAAGATCAAGTTTAGTAACAATATTTTCATGAGTCAAACGAAGATTATTTGGGAAGACCAAACTTGCACTACAAGAAAACATGGGCATCAGAGACGGAAAATTCCGTCACTAATAGGTAAATTCCGTTGGTGATAACTTTTACCAACGGAATATTCCGTTGAAAATTTCCGTCGCTGAAAAGCAAGTGACTAATGCTATTCCGTTGGAAAAATTAATTCCGTTGGTGATATTAAAATATTACCAACGGAATTTTCCGTTCCTGAAGATATTTATTAGTAACGGAAATTTTGTCCCTAAAGGTGTTTATTACCAACGGAATTATTCGTCACTGAAAGCATTTATTACCAACGAAAATTCGGTCACTGAAAATATTTATTACCAACGGAAATTCCATCACTAAAGTGTTTATTACCAATGGAAATTCCATTTCTGAAGGTATTTATTACCAACGGAATTTTCTGTCACTAAAGGTTTTATTACCAATGGAATTTACGTCACTGAAAGTGTTTATTTCCAACGGAATTCCGTCTATGATAGTCTTCATCACCCACGGAATTCCATCCTTGAATGTGTTTATTACTAACGGAATTTCGTCACTAAAAGTTTTTATCACCCACGAAATTCCGTCCCTAAAAGTCTTTGTTACCAATGAAATTCCGTTTGTGATAGTATTTTTTTATATTTATATTATTATTATTATTCTCGGTTCATTTCCCTATATTACACGTAATCAATATCATTTCACAAACTCTATATAATAATCAAAATCATTTATTCATAACAAAACACAAGTTCAATAGTATTCAAAGCAAGTAAGTTCAATCTTTCATAATATCTAAAACATATTCATACACAAGTAAAACATGAATAATAGAAATCATATGTCAATGAAACTAGTTATGAAGCACCCAAGTTCTATAAGTCACTCTCTCATGATTCAAACTTCATCATTAGTGGTATCTTCTTCTTGGCCTCTATCACTCGTCCCAAATTGAGAAAATCCAGCATTCCGAGCAATTGTTGTAGGATTTAACATCTCAGTAATTTGAGACAAAAAAGCCTTGATTTCATTCTGACTCTGCACTATATTTTTTTTAGAATTCTCCAAGCTTTGTAGTTTGTTCTTCACAATCGTCACTTCTTCTTGTAGATTATCAACTTCAGTGTTAGAATGTATTCTTATTAACAAAGAAAATGCTTTTAAAAAAAAAATACATGAGCCAAATAACTTATAATGTCATGATAAGTAAAGGTTTTTCATGTATATCCAATGACAAAGAAAAATGTGTACCGTTGATGGAAGATTTAGATCCAAATCCAGAAGCTTGTAAACTTTGAAGAACTATCAAACCGCACCTGTGGTTAGAAATTGATTATGTTAGCAAAATTTCCATTTTTACTCAAGCATAACATAAAAAATATTATTAATTTATCATGATTTATCTCACATCATAGATAATAATTCATTTGAATTACTACATAATAGAGAATAAATATATGTTAAAATAAAAAGAAAGAGCTAATCAGTTTTTATTTTATTTAATTGAGAAAAAGGCGTTTTTTTTCTTCTTAACAATTTATTTATGAAATTTAAATAAAAAATTGATTTTCTTTAATGGGCATGAATAAAAATTTTACAAAAAGTATATTATACACTAAATTCGTAAATAAATAATGTTTTGCTTTTCTAACAAAGTTATATATTTTGAAATTTAATGTGTCACAAGGTACACTCAATGCTATTCAACAAGGAAGAAAAAAGAAAGATGGGATATCAATATGGTAATGGTTCGACTTCTTAACACATGATTGACCATTCTAAAGAACCATTCTAAAGAACCAGCAAAAGAAAAACGCATTTTTTAACCTGCTGGTTCACAAAGTTCATTTTGCTTAAAAAAACTAGCTAGTGCCAGATGTATCGACAAGGTAGACAGTGGAAACAAGCTAAGCATTAGAATTATAAATTAACTTGTAGTATTTCCAAATACAATCACTAAAATAAAAATTATAGCATATAAAATACAGTTTCTAAATCATTATCTTAAAGAAAAAAAACTAGTTCCAAAATTCTAAGTTGCCAAGAAAAGTTAACACATGCGAACGGAGATGTTCAATTAGCACAATAGTTTATTTGCTAATGACAGAATTTGTAACTTGAGTACAATCAACATTTCAAAAACTTGATTTGAAGGATAGTAATCAAATGGCTAAGAGATCAATATATACAAACAGAAAGGAATAACCACGGATGATCAACTCCATAAAACATTTGATATCATATTGGTGTGTCTCACTGAATAATTCAAGAATTAAGTGGCAATAGAATATATAGCTCTTATGCAGCAGTGTTATTTAATATGAAAATCAAAACTTCAAGAAAATGAGATTGGAATAGCATTTTTTGCAAGAAAATTACTATAACTTTTGACACACTTGTACAAAATCAACAAAAAGAAAAGCTAAAGCTTTTCTTCAAACTCATTTCATAGGTCAACTCTAAGAACAACAATCGGTAGGTGACCATCCCAACTAAACATAAACTACTAGCATCAAGATGGTACAATGAGTTTCTTATGGCCACCAAATATTCCTTTTCAAACATGATTTATAATATGATAACGGGTGAAATAATTCTTTAAAGTACTGTTCATTGATATGGAAAATTGTATGAGGTCACAAGAAAGGTCTGACTATTAGAAATTAGAAATTGTATGAGGCAACCACTAAAATTTAAAATCAAGTGATTCTCTTTTAATGTACATGTTTTAAACTAAAAATCAAGTGATACTTATATATATGTGTGTGCGCGCATACGAGGCATTTAAGCTGCTGATAATATGTAGCCTTTTAGGCAACTAAACCAACTGAAAACTCTCTAATAATACAACACAACAAACAATCCAAGCTCTTTAGTTTTAATTAGAACCTTCAACCAAGATAATGACGAGGACTTAAAAGAAAACCCAAAACATGTACAAATCATTTGTTATTTTTTTAATTCTAAAGTCCATTCTTAACGGCCACCCCAACACAAATAATGTGAAATTCTAAAAATTCTTAAGATATATATATATATATATATATAAGAGAACAGTATCTTCATGAAAGTTAGGTTCATGTGACTTCCTTTTGAACTCTGTGCCAGCACATTACTATAAAGTATAAACTAGTTCTCATCACACTTGTCCATGTTCATTAACAAATTAAGATGAGAAAGATGAACATGCATGCATGGCATATTGATGAATGAAAACACAGTCATATATTTTTATTAATTTATGGATTATAATTATGAACTATTTTTTATTTTAGCCTCTGGTCTGGTCTCAATCAAATTACCTGGCTTCATGAATCACATTTAAAAAAAAATTAATTATTATTATTATTATTATTTTAAAAAATTAAATTAAATTTAATTAAATAATAATTTATATAAATCCACTGTATATTTTTATATTTTTATATAAATCCAATTTAAACTTCTTACCATTAAAAGCACGTTCTGAAAAATATTTTTTTATTAATTTATGGATTATAATTATGAACCATTTTTTAATAAAAATATATAATAAAAAATTTTGGTCTACATATTTTATCAATATATTTAATTAAATCCGATGTCTTTACTGTTTTTATTTTAAAGAAACCATCAAATAGATATTCTGAACACCTTTTTTTATTAAAATTATAGTTTATGTACTATTTTTATAAAAATAAAATAGAAAATAAAAACTATTTCATATCTATGTCGCTATTGTTAAAAATTTAAACAACAGATTGAATCACAATGCAAAATAAAGAGAAGATTATATCCACCTCCTGACAAGCTCGCTCAATGGTCTTACATTCTGAATTACACTGTCCTTCAGTGCCTTGATCAACAAGCTGGAAAAGAGAAGCAAAACATTAGATGGGAGTTTGACAAACAAAACCAGGTAATCAACAACAAGTTCATTGCATGAGAAACAACAACAAAGCCAATTAGTGCAAGAACAGAATAAAAATCACACATCCAACCTAAGGCCCTTCATCAATCTTATAAGATATAGAAGAAATAAAAGACATTTTACTTTTGCTTAATACTTCCTGCTAATTAATAATAAAAATTCTAATGTCTTTCAAAGTTATTTGAAATCTCACAGAAGTATAGAAATCTAAGGCTGATCCTATGTGTAAAGCAAGAAATAACAATCTCAGTCAATGGAGAATCCAAACTAACTAAGCTTCGCCATTAGTTTCCTTTCTGGTATGCAAATTCTGAACAGCATCTTTAGGTCACTTAGAATTCAATGTCATTTTTTAACTTCAGGTGATACATACATAACAAATGTAATTCATCATCAAAAGACAGCTTACATTTTATTGCTATTCAATAAATATGCCTTGAACCTACCACTGAATCACTGATGAAAGTATTGAACTAAAGTTCTCAACAAATGAGAGAAACCAACTCTATCTAATCTTTGGGATAATATTTACCACAATTCTATTTAATAACATCTACTCCACAAAGCAACACAACAATCCAAAGTTTTTTTTTCTAAAAAAAAAAGAAGCCAACAAAAAGTTTAATTTCAACACAACTAAAAAACAGAATTCTAAGCACACAAATCACTTCAAGCATAGATTCTGACAGAAAAATAGGCTTGAACTAATTACATGAGCAAACACACACAAGCAATTTCAGAGCATTACCACAAAACACATAGGATTAAACCATCACAACAAGAATGACATGAAGAACAAATCAATTCAAAAACAAAATAAAACCCACTAAAAATCATGAAACAGAACACAATAAAAACCACTAATTAACTCTGAGTAATGAACTAAGTTCAAGGCCATATACCTGATGCTAACACAGAATGTTTCTAGGGTTCGTCTTCTTTCTCTCCTATCATTTCTCAACCGATTGCTTCGCTTACCGCACCAACCCTCCGATCATCACCCGGATCACCTTTCGGCGGCGTCTCCCCGTCGGTCGATTCCTCGCCTCGGCGTCCAACCACCGGGATTCAAGATCCCGGGTTTTCGAAGAGTGGAATTCTCACTGAATCCAACGCATCTGAATCATATGAAAAACCAATGACAACATGACAATCAAAAATTCAAACAAACAAACAAATAATAACAACCTTACAGATTACAAAAATCAAAATTAACAAATAAATTTCAAAAACTAATCCAAGAGACATTCACAAAATTCACACTACTCTAATTTTCATCAGTCTCTTCAGATCAAGCACAAATAAAAGTTCGATCAAACAAAAAAAAAACGAAAGCTCACCTTGAAACAAAAGCAATCAGCCCATCGGGTTCCAAGGATCAAGTAGCTCCATCGATCAAAAACTCAAGAAGAAAAAAGAAGAAGGGAGAAGGAGAAGCGAGTGCTAGTTGTGAGGAATAGAGAAGCTTCGCCGGAGCTCGAGGAAGTCGCTTCGAGAATTCCCGACCAATGCTGCTGCGAGTCTCGGATTTAAGATCCCGGGTTTCGGAGACAGGGAGTTCTCACTGAATCCGAGGTCGTTCAATATGAAGGAGCACGTCTTGATCACGATCTTCGCCAACGCCGGCTCCGACTTCGGGATTGGCCCCGCCTACGCCGTCGGCATCGCGTTCTACAAGAGATCCATCTCCTTCATCGCCGCCTGGATCCTCATTGTTACCACCCAGGCCTCTGAGATTCGGATTAGGGTTCTTCTTTCTCTCTTATTGACAGGTGTTGGGCTATGGTTTGGCTGGCCTGTTGAGGAAGTACGTCTTTGAGCCACCCACAACTAATATTATTAAATATTAGTTTAATAATATTTATTAAATATTATTAATTTCATGATTGGAGTCAGCGGTGTGCTTATTTTTATTCTAATATTATTAAATATTAGTTTAATCACTACTGTTAGAATTTCTTGGTGATACTACAAAATTCCATTGGTATTAGTATTGAATTCAATTGGTGATAATACAAATTCCGTTGGTGATAGTATTGAATTTTGTTGGTGATAATACAAAATTCCGTTGGTGATAACACAAAATTCCGTTAGTGATATTATAAAATTCCGTTTGTGATGGTAGAGAATTCCGTTGGTGATAATACAAAATTCCGTTAGTAATAGTATAGAATTCCGTTGGTGATACTACACAATTCCGTTGGTGATTGTATTGAATTCCGTTGGTGATACTATCGAATTCAGTTGGTAATACCCTAAAATTTCATCTCTATGTTTTTCCAACGGAATTTTCAACAGAAACTATCACCAACGGAATATTCCGTTGGTATATTCCGTTGGTGATAATATAAATTTCCGTCACTAATATGTTTTAAATTATAAAATCTTTTTCGTTAGAATTCCGTCACAAAATCCGTTGGTGATATTGACTTTCACCAACGGAAAAATTCCGTTGGAAAAATTCCGTCTCTAATGCCCATGTTTTCTTGTAGTGTTGGACCAAGTTTGGAAAGGAGATTGGAAGATCTTCGGTGACCATCTTTGTGAGATGTTTGCGTGTGCCTTGGTAGGTACGTTCCTCGGGAGTGGTGACCTACTGAAGTGACGCCAGGAAGGAAGCAGTTGTAGGCAGGAAGAGCTCAAGTTGAGTCAACTGCTATGAGACGGACTGAAGGAACCGGGAAGGTTGAAGGTCACAGATTCGGGTGCAATTGGCTAAAACTCAGTCATGTTCAGTAAGGTGGGCAATGTTGCAACTGGGTGTTGCAACATCTAACTTTAGAAGGTATTCAAGTTAGGAAGCCGCGGAGAATTCTAAAAGAGGAAGAATTATGTGGACGTAGGTGTGTCTATATAAGATATCCTGCTTAAAGATTTATGAGGAGCCACAAGTGAAAGACCCTTTGGTGAGGGTTGAGGAGAGTGGGCATTGGGCAACCTTAAAACGATATTCTTTGTCTTCAGTGAGTAAGGGAGTGTTGTACTCTTTATTCTATAATCTCTTTTAGTAGATTGTTTCTCCGGGCTTAATCGGCCCCCCAGATATAGGCAAGGTTATGCCGAACTGGGTAACCAACTTGTGTGTCTTCTTTCTCTTGCTTGATTATGTGTGTGTGCTTCATATTCTTTTGAGTTTTTGAGTGACTCTCCTAAGCACACTAACCAATCTAAACTATAAGGGTCAAATATCATAGTAAATCTTAGTTTTATTAATTTAAAATAAAGTCCATCACAAATATTATTGGAATTATATCTTAATCCTACTTAGTATTTTGGATAAGAATATTTTTGGAAATTTAAAAATTTAAATAAAGTTAATCTTTAATGAAAATATGACATCATCCAATTAGTAACCCTAATGGGAATAGAAATGAAAATTTCTATATAAACACACTGAAAAGTGAATACTTGATGGATGAGAAAGACGTTAAGGATTTCATGAAGAGATATGAGTCTTTGCCATCCACATCAATACAACTCATATTGGCTGATCACACAATATCTGATATGCCAAGATCTTTGGAGCTCTAGTCTACGTAGCAGAAACTGTTTTGTACAAGGGCCCCAAGCTTCATAACATTAAACATTGGAAGAAGACAGGATCGAAGGGGTGCTTATTTCTCACTGGAAGCATTTGTTGTTGGTCTCTTTAATTAATTCTGCAAGCACTAAATTTGTAAGAATTATCTTGATATATTATCACTAGCAACCTGGATGTTTTTCTTATCAAGCATGCGATCACTTATCCTAGTGCTAATCACAGAAACAAATTCAAACTCTTGAATAATCAAATCTGTCTTGCTTATTTGAGGATGTATATCATTGTACACTTGGTCTTCGTCTGGCGATTAAGATAAGGAGAGAGCCGCCTTCCACTACACCAAATTTTAGTTTTAGAAGCACTTTAATAGAGGGGGTTTTTAGAACCCCCTCCATAATTATGTTATATATATTTTTAAATAAATTACAGCGGTTTTAAAAACCCCACAAATTAAAACAAAACTCTCTCTCTCTCCACTCACACTCACACCCACACCCGCACACACGCACACTCCTCTCTCTCTCTCTCTCGATCTCCAGCACTCACTCGCCCGATCTTCACCGATCTTCGCCGCATCACCGCACAGCCGCATCGATGACCGATCTTCACCGATCTTCAGCCGGCTTTGAAGACGCAGCGCGGAAAGAGTCATTCTCATCGAAGATTGCATGAATCCATCGATTAGGGTTTTCGTTGTCCCCGTTTGGGATTTTTAGGGTTTCTTTGATCGGAGAACCAGATCCTTGAATCTCCACAATCGATTTCTTGGTTGCTCACTTGGAATCGGTTTTAAGATCGATTTTCTCGTATTTGGAGCAAATCCTCACAGATTTCTCCCCACTGGAGAAGCCTCATTTTGTTGAAGGTATGGATTTCATTGTTTTATTGTTGTAATTTTTGTTTATTGTGATGTTTGGATTCGTTTGTTTGACATTATTCAAGTGTAGAGGGTTTCAAATCTATTGATTTTTTTTTCATTTACAGCAAATTGGTAGATAGAGAACTTAGAATCGGTTTGATTTGGTCATTTGTGCTGGCATTGTTGTGATGTCCAGTTGATTTCTGTTACTCCTGTTGAAGAAAAGAAGAAGTGATGAAAAATTAAGAGCTTTTTATTATAAATAAATAAATAAATAAAATAAAGAACTTTATTTGATTTTTTTTATAGGAAAAAACAAGTGTATAATTTCTTGGTGTATCATGAACTTTGAGTTATGCTTAGTTTTGTAGCGCTGAAATTAATTAATGAATGACAGTGTGAGCTGTCTTTTATTTTTGGTTTTCTTCATTTTAACTTGGGTTTATTTATTAATATTTGTTTAATTTTTTGATTTATTAGTTAGATTAAGATGTAGCAACATTTATATTGAATATTCTTCCTTTTGATTTTTCTTTTTTTTGAAAAATAGGAAAGTTGATCAAGGCATTCAGACTTAGACCAAGACAACATGTTTACTTGAGGTCAGGTCAACTAATGGGCATAATTTTTTTGAAAATTCGTATAATTTGGAATATTTCTTTCATGTATGATAATAATTATATAAATTTTACATATATTTATTGAGTTAAATGAAGACGTTTTATTTATCTATTGATTTTTTATCACTTCTGGTTTGATTTGGTCACTTGTGCTGGCATTGTTGTTTTGGGAAGTTAACCAAGGTTATTTTTGGATTTAGGTAAGAAATTTAGTGGTTTTTTGAGATGTATTTCTAAAAAAATGTTGGTTGGATTGGTTTGTGAAAAAAACAGTAAATAATTTTTATTATTTATTTTTAGCTACCATTAGAATGTGGTAAAAACACATTTAGAGTGCGATCTTTTAAAATATGGATGTAAACACCTGAATTTTTGATTATAGGCTATATAACTGCAGTAGAAATTGAACAATTTTAATATCTATGTATATTATTAATATTTACATAATTAGGGGCTTTATTTTATTTTAATTTATTTAAGAGATTGATGATGATATTAATCCAATTTCACTTGATGATAATTTTTACCCATTTGATATTCGAGATTGAAATAGCCTACTCCCCAACAAAGAATTCACACTCACATGATCTTGAATTATACAAAGACATAAACAACAAATGATCTACTAAATCAATCAAAAGCCTAGAAGCCAATAATAATATACCAAAGATTAAATCCAAAAATCACTTTTATTAAAAAGAGGCAGAGTAACCAGAGAGAGAGAGAGAGAGAGAGAGAGAGAGAGAGAGAGAAAGAGGAGCATATGGATTACAACAAACACATACAGTCCTCTTCTTAGTTAAATAGTACAATGATATAACATTAAAAAAAAAAAAATCCCTTCTCACTTGGTTTTCTTTTCCCTACAGAGGACAACAATTTTATTTGTTTAATTAGCAATAATTCATCATTTCCTAAGAAACAATTGTCAAGTCATTTTTTATTTTTGTGTTCGATGAATGTGAAGCATAAATTAATTAAAAAAAACTTTTTATAACTTATAAGTTATTAATCATGCCGAACTTTTTATTTTTCATATATATATATATATACACATCAGAGTTTCCATTACATATGTATTTATTAAACCGTGACTTTCTTACTCAGATGCTTATATCTTGCAACCACAATATTTTTACAAAAAGTTGTAATATGATGCATGAAGTATCTCTTTTAAAAATACTCATCTACAAATTTCATTCAATTGTCGTAATCTAAATCTAATAACCGCTTCGAAGGATTAGTGTCTTCTCAGCTCATACACATCTCTTCTAGCGCTTTTTGAATGGTGGGCCTTATGAGTGGTTCAAGCATATGTGCGAAAAAGATATCTAATTTAATTGATATTCATAGCAGATACACAAAAATCTCTAGTCATTTTAGACATCTTGTGATTAAAAGAATGCAAAACAATTTCTCTTGTCAACAGCAATAGTTTAGAATTCATTCATTTTGGTTATAGATTATCACAATTTGCA